>NW_010295137.1:22516-69462 GCF_000700745.2 Antrostomus carolinensis
ATAATAAATAACCATCCATGCATTTTAATTTTCTGTCACTAACACAAACTACTTGAGAAGGTGGGCCTGTTATAAACTCAGAAGGCGGCAGTTATCCTCTTGTCTGGCTTGCTTAACTGGGCCTGTGCCAGAGCACTGAAGAATCTGTCATCAAACTGTAAAAGCAAAGTCTATCCTGTGTCACACATCTATAAATAGGCACGAATGTATATGTATGGGCATGTCTCCATGTATTTCATTTTCTAGTGCAAATAAACAGGCACATTTAAAATTCACTCCTGAAGAATTTCCAACAGCTAATTTTTGGCAATTTTTGAACAACGCAAGGACAGTGGAATGTACAGTCTGTATTCTATTCACAAGAATATAAACTATGCATCACATTGGCTTGTTTCCCATTTTCTTGTTTCAGGTACATCTGGCTGCTAGTCACTCCCTGCCCACGCTACCCCAACAAAACAAATGGGTTTCATATTTTCTGAGTTGCCACCTTGACTGAAAGAAAGAAAGAATATATATGCTCACCACATATATATGATGTTTCTTTATATATGTGTGTTAATACAAGAATATAAAGCACTAATCAAACAAACTTATAAACCAGTCAAAATAATTCATTATCTGTTCTTAGCTATCCATTCCACAGATGTAGTAAAAGAAACAACTCAGTATTGATCTGCAAGCCCTCTCTCCCAGCTGAGCAGGAGACTCAGCTACAACAGCCACTTGGGCCTCTAGACTTGATGACTCTTCCTCTGTCCTATAACTATCCCATTAGAAGAATCTTGCCTGCAGCTTTTCCTAAGGTGTCAAAAAGAAATTTAGCATGATTATACTGGTGCAAATACAGTCCCAGAATCTCTTTCACAAAGAACCAAGAAGCTCTTTGGTCGCTTATGGCAGCATCCCTCTCCCTCTCACTCTGCCAGCAAGAAACATCCTTTGTCAGCCCTTATAAAGAAACAGTAATCTAAGATAAAAACCTTTTCTTTCTTGTCAGGATTAATAAGAAAAGAAGTTGAAATATTCTGCTGACAAGGATGAAAAGGCAATATTTAATTTAGAGCAAAACTGAGTATATATTGTATGTAATTTGATTAAACAGAAATCTAAGTGATCAGTGTTAACAAGGGTCCACTTTGATAAACAGAGAAACATTAAACAAACTCTTCCCAATTAAAAATGTGGCCAGACTGCCTGCTGCTGCATTCAGTGAAATGAGGGTGGCCTTCACGGAGGTGGCTGCAGCAGCAGCTGGCAGCCCTCCAGCACGGAGCAAGGAGACACATCTCTCCTTGCTCAGGTACTTATCAGCAGCTCCAGCAGCGAGGCTGGCACCACAGAGCCCCAAACGAGCAGATCCCCACTGTACCCCGTGACAAGATAGCTGGTGGCTACTCACTGTGTCTAAATTACAAATCCACTTGCGTGAAACAGAGCCTGCCCAATACCAGAAAACAGACAAAGCTTATGCAAAGAGTCAGCCTTCAGAAGGGATAAAGCAGCTCCTAGAGGAGAAACTGATTAAATAAAGTCCAACAAATGATGCCAATAAACAAGTTTTCAATTACCAAAGGACACCTAGGCAGCCAAAAAGAGGCTGCTAAAAGCTGTAATCACACCACTCTACAGTACCCACTTCAAAAAGTACAGAAACATATAATATATTTTGGCTGGAAAAGAACACGTAGAACAGACTATTTAAGAAAATTGCAACCTGCTATGAAAACAAGTTTGAGTGCCTTGTATTTAAGAGACTGGGGCTGCATTTCAGATCCTATTTCTTATTTCAGGTGAATTATATCTCTGAATCACACAGCAGTTATCTACCTGCATCTGTTTTTCTTTGACACCATTATATCTTCCTGTCCTTGACCCCATCTGAGACTGACAAGCTCTGGAGACTGCTAATGGGGCTAAATTTTCCGTGAATATTTGTGTGTATTTATAAATGAATTTACTTAAGCCACATTAATGTCATTTGTGTATTTGCTTTTTGAAAAAACTTGTTCATTGGGGTTTTGCTGGCATGAATGTTTACTAAAGTAAATTCCAAAGATGTAGCCAGAGGTATTAGGATCAGAAAGAGGCTTTTAAAATGTACTGAACTGTGTCAGTGCATTTATATTTGCACAAGAGAAATGACTCTCACTCAGAAAGCCAAGGAAGAGAAAGAAAATTTGGAGGTTTCCTGACCAATCATAATTAACCAACATATCATGAGAAATAAGTGCTGAAAGCAGAAAATTGTTGGTGACCAATCAAAAAAGTTACCAGATAGTATTCAAATAATTCTACAGACTGGATAGATTCAAGAATGCAATATGGTCCCAGCTGACTATGTACAGAGAAGTCTATACTTTATTAGAAACACCTTGTGGTAAACTGTCCATTGATCTGAAATAACTGAACACAGAGAGTTTCGCCATTAGGTCATTTGTGAGTACGCCAGTGTCCAGCAAGAGAATGAACAAGAACTTCATGTCACAAGGTGGCTGATCAATGGCTTATCAGATACAGCCAAGATCCTGATAGCACTTTTTTGCATCATAATGGCATCTTTTATTATTTATGCTGCCAGTAAAGGTTATAGACTGTTTTGCCACTGATGCTGCCAGACTTCTTAATGTCCAGTAATGCCATTTTATCTTCAAGCCTTCCTTTAACTCAGTTATAGTCAGCAAGAGGTTCCTAAGCACAAGTTTTGGTAACAGTAACAGCACTGCTGCCTATTAAATGCAATGCATTTTGATCTCTGTGTATAAACCATGGTCATTTCATAAGAGCACACATCTGACCATTTAGATTTTGCTACCTTCTTTAATTTTTCCTAAAATTAAGCATTCCGGCTGCTGAGCAGCAACTGGGCAACTGCTGGGAAACAGACACCAGTAGCCTCTGTCCCACACCTGGCCCTCCCCACAACAGCAGCAGCACCTTTCCTTGACTTGACAGAACAGAAGCTTTTTTCTGATGCTCCCACCCATCCTGATCATGTCCTGCCCTAGAAAAAAAGCTAACATCTGTAATATTTTCTGCCCTTTTGCTGTAGATTACCAGCCTCTCCCAGACCTCCATTAAAAGAGGCCAGGGCATCAAATGGAAAATGTAAAGCCTCGTGGAAACCAAAGAGACCAGGTTTTCAGCCCATTTTTGCCAGCATCATAGTTATTTAAAGCATTGAAGTCTGGTTTGAGTGTGCTTTGTTTCACATGATGCTGATTTGAACTTCTCCAGTCTGAAAATTAGTCTGAATTCTTCCAGGTCAAGATTCTAAAGTAGTACTTACGTGAAGGCAAGTTATATAACATTACAAATTATTTTATACACCTTCACTCTATTTTTTCAGGCCATTTGTGAGCTAAGCTTTGAGGAAAGACTTTCGTTCTTTCTTAAATTATTGAAACTGATTTGCACTTCACTGCTCTTTTAGACCTTTAGGGACATTAGCATGAGACTTTACCATCATTGCAAGTGTTATATGATCTTGATGTAATATGCTGTGATTCCCAGAGCTAGTGAATTGTATTTAGGAGGACTATAATGGATTAACTAACAAGTTAATTGAAATGGCATATATTCTCATTTGAACTATTTGGATGACTAAACCATGTATTTTGACATGGTTAAACTCAAAGCACATAATTACGATAACATATTTTGTAACCAGAGTAAGCAATGATTTTCCTAGGTATTTCATTTTATCAGATAGATCTTTATAATGATTAACAAAGTTCCCAACAGACACAAATAGTGATAGCCTTTACTTGGTGATTTTTGTACCCAGTTTCTGCCTCCCACAGTTCCATGCACATGCAGGGATAAAGCACAAACATGAGTCTGGGGAATCTCCCTCTGAGCCAATTCCAAAGTGAAAATGCTCTTGGACATTCAGACAGACTCTGGTCCATGTTGCTCAGGTCACAGAAATCTAACTATGGGGAAATCAACTCCATACACATTCCCTGAATCCCAGGGGATATTAAAAGGAAAACAAACACAAAACAACAACAAGGTATGGGAGAACTGTCTGCCCAAAAAACCCAGGGTAAGAACTCCAGCAAAGCTTCTACTGAAAACCTGTGATATTAATTCCATACTATCAGGGCAGTATTGGCCTTCCTTCAGCTTCAATTACCATTTTCCTTGTGGCTGAAGGCAAAAGGCTATTCTGTCCTTTGCTTTATTCCCAAAGTACTGGCTTCCTTGTAACTCAGGCAAGTTTGTCACCTATATAGGTGGAGCAGGGCATAGTTAGATTTCTCTATGCTGACCAGTGGGAAGTTTATAATTCACAGATATTTATTCATAAACTATCATATGACACTGCAGTTTTTCCTACACATGAACAGATTTGCAACATACATTAGTTACATGTAAAGTAACAAGTGAAAATTCAGGGCCCATATATTTAGGTTTGCAATAGTTTGTATTTAACATAGTAAAGCCTAGGAAATTTGAGTTCCATGTTCTATAACAAACAAATCAGCCTACCTGCAGAATTTCTGATTTAAACATATTTTTCTTTATAGAGCAAAACAGATTTAAATTACAGTCTTGGAATTTTGTGAGCTCATTGGAAAATGAGTGATTTTCAAAATGTAGCCATAAATGTTATCCCTGAGGGATGTGTGTTAGGACTGGACCACTTTGAAAATCATCTATCCCCTTTGAGAGTCCTAAAATAGGATCCAAATCCACCTGAAAATTTGTTCCAGTTGTGTGTGCTGATTACTTGAAAAACTAGAATGTTACTGAAATTTTCTTCTCGTATGCTTCACTGCATGATCCATGCATAGAATTAGTGTTCCTCAGCATGGGCTATATGTCGTGCAATGGGATTCCTGCTTGTTATCCAGCTGTGAGAAACGCACAAGCTGTAAAATAAGTTAGGAAAGGAGTGAAAGAGACTGAAACCAATGCAAAGGAGTGTAGTAACGAACAAAAGTGTAGTACTATTTCTAATAAGAAATGGGAGAAGACATGGATAATTCAGGGTTAGGATCTAACAAACAATTTCACGCCAAATCACTTGACCTTTTTCTGTAGATGGTACCTTCTCAGTTTTGCAAATCTGATATTTTTCAGGGATACTCCTCTGTGAGAACAGTTTTGCCCATGTGTTAATACACAAGTTCGCCCCTTTGACTTGACAAATTTGTTGTTTCTTTCTTTGTATGGTAGGCACCTCAATATTGATGCAAAAGATGTTCCTATTCTAATCTTTGGTTATTAGTGTTTGACCTATAATTTACGCTTGTGATCCTTTGAAGATAATAGATTTTACATGTTTATAATAAGTGCTTACTTATTTAACGAAACAAAGGTTAGGAGATTCCCAGAGTTAAGGAAATTCCCAGAGAAGTTCCAGTGCTTGCTAAGAAATAACTAGCACCGAAAGTAGTAAATAATCATAGTCATAAACCCCAAACTTATTATTGCCAACCATACTTATACAGAACCTAGTAAACAGCTTTCTGACTTACCCTATACTGGAAACATTATATCTTTTGAGAGAATGTGCATATGTATGCTACAGACTCATGCACTCTGCAGACTACTTGACAGTAGTCTTTCACTCCAAACTATAAACATATTATGAATTGTGAAATGGGAAAAGTTTGGCTGCAGGCAAACTATCAACAAGAATAACTTCTAAGAGACCAAGACATTATCTCTTTTTACAAGGTAGCAGCTGTTGTCATCATGATCTTTATTTGCAGAAAACAAATTCTTTAAAACATTTATGCTTTAAATGAAAACATGAGTATGTAAAATAGTGTAAAGATTTAAAGGATAACCGTAAATCGGTTTGTTACCAGGGTTTTAAATCAGTAGTGCTTCTCTTCTTCAAACCTTTAGTTTTAAGCTTATAACAAAGAATTCTTGAAACTCATTAGAAATATTCTGCATTCAAATATGGTGCAAAATGCCTGTAACTGAAAAATGTTTCCAGAAGATCTATTTCCTCAAAGATAAAAAAAAAACCTTTGCTGCCTCTTAAATGCTTTAAAAATATAAGCTTTCTTTATGATATTGATTGAAAATATTGGCTGCACAATAAGGCTATTGAGTGAATTGTGAGATGTCGGTATTCAATAAATCAAATTGAAACAAATGAACTTTGATCAGATCACCTTAGTACAGAGATAGATAAATTAATGAGCATTAAGGTATTGTGTATTTCAGTTAAATATCTATATTTCTATCTCAAAATTGTTTTTTAATTGTTTTGTTTGAAGTGAGTTTAATATTTTTCAGCTTTACAGCCTTAACTATCATATATTTCTGCCCAATTATAAACTGATATCTTACAGACTGATAACATATCACTCATCAACCCTTGAACGATATTTCTTTGCTCATATATAAGCTTTAGAAAGTCCAAATAAAAACCCATAGGTAATTTTTAGAAATCTCTGCATTTTGCAGCAATACAGTTTAATCTAGAAATAGTGACCCCACCAGGTATAATCTCTTTTGAAAGTTTAGAAAAAAAAAAATAATCCCCATACCAAAATCACATATAAGACATTATATCTTAAGATATTGTCTTTGATCTCTTAACTGTGAAATGTATTATCTGTCTTGTGTTGTTTTATTTCTTTCAGTAATAATAAAATATTAATCCCTAACAATTTTAATTATTTTCCTTTTCTTTAATTATGGGGCTCCCTTAAGGTGCAGTCACAAACCCATGTGGCTAAATTACTGAGAGCTGTTTCCCTAAAAATGCACTGATGAATGATCTGCCAGTCTTTGTGTATGTTTGAAATGTTTTTGTTAATTACTGGAAAGCAACACCTTGAGCAACACTCTTCCTTATTCTCTCTCCAGATAATTGTACAGAATAATAAGAAGCATGGTCACTATTAATAAAAATCCATTTTTCCTTGATGCCCTTAAATGTCTACATTTCTTTTATGCCGAAAACTGGGGTGGTGGTAGGCTATGATATTTTTCTTGTTCCAGATCCAAGTCTTATTTTTAGATCTGTTATTACTGCTGAGAAAACAGAGAAACTCTGCAAAGAGTGTTTGTGTACCACAGTTACATATTTTTTCCATCTGGGGAAAAAAAGATTTTCCTCAGCCTCCTTTTAACATATGGAGTTTGTCACATCAATCATTGGTGGAGAACATGTAGTGGCATCCATGTCATATGGGTGACAGGGCTGTTTTACATAGTATCAGTATTTTAGATTCATGCCTTCCCAAGCTACAAAGCACAGACATTCTACTTAGCAATAGCATAGTTCGTCCGAAGAAGAGCTGTCTTTTGTCAAGTATTTTTATCGGAGAGATTTAAAATTTTATAAACCATCCTAAAGTAATAATCTAGGTACTTCAGCATGCACTTTCTCTAGCTTGTATAATGAATTGAATAATGAACTGGGTGCTTAATACATATGGGGATCATCACTAGGGAAGCCATTCCCTTGGTACATATAGGCATGTAGAAACCTTGTCTTGCTTTTGTGTCTGGCTCAGTGAGATAGTATTTCAGAGAAGATCAACAAAATTGCTGACAAAATCTTGTCCTATTTATTTGTCTTTTAACTTTAAAAAGTAAGTGGAATCTCTGTTTATTCTCAAGCCCCAAACGTATTGTAACAGGTCTGTTATGCTCTGCCACTTTCCTATTACAGATCACCTACTACCACCATCCTTATGGCTCCTGTCCTACACAAAAATGATGCCAACTCTGTAGTATCCCTGTCCTCTTGCCTGCAGGTGCCACAACATTGTCAGCAATCATAACCTACCCTAGTAAGGCACTTACTGACAGTTACTATTCAGTCCATTGACTTGTTGACCTCTCCGTGAATAGCTAGATAACTAATTTAGGGTATAAATGGTTGTGATAATTATAATTCAATTTAATTTCCTTTCAGTGATTCATACACAGATGTTTTGATATCACTGAAACTATTAGCCAAAGGAACCACACACACTGTATAGTGCCTAGTGCCTGAAAATTTAGCACTGTGTCCTAGAGGACTTAGGCAGGGGGAATGAATGCAAAACTACAGTTTCTGAAGATTATAATTTCTTAGAATGAAATTGTAATCCTCAAACCTCATCTCACTAGGAGACTCAGTCTGGAAAGCCTGAATTTTGGTATTTAATTCTTCAAAATTAAGCACCACAAACACTAAGCATGCCAGTGCCTGTCTGGTTGTCCCTCTCATGTATAAAAGCTGCCAGGACAATTTTCTACCTATGTCAGTTCTCTGTCCCATTCTAGTAAATGTTTTCTAGGGCAGATAGACTTCAAAATATAACCCCACACGTGAAATTAGCACTGATCATCTTTCTCTTCATGTTTTTTGACTACTAATTCAGTGACCAGAACAACAATATGATTTAATGTCCACTTGCCCATGGGAATTCAAATAATTTCTCCTTAGGAATGCCCCACTCTTAGCAGACATCCTCTAGTCTTGAAACTGCATCTGTGCCATGTAGGCTTAAATACTCATTCAGCAAGAGAAAAATCTACTAGCTTAATACTAGAATACTGATAGGGAGGTGCTCCCATTTCTGCTGGTGAGACCGTCACTTTGACACAGGCCTTTCATCTGCAAAGTTTTGCTGTCTGAATGCAATGCGTTCCAATAAATAAGCCCTTCACTTTTGCACTTTTTCTACCATCTTTGCAAATAAATACCCAGCAACAACAATCATTACAATAACAAATTCTCAGCCAGGCAGCACAAGCAACCAATCCTTTAACTTTGCCTCACAGAACTCCAAGTGGCAAAGAAAAGCAGAAATCTACTTTGTCACTCCCAGAGACACAAGGAAAAATTAAGAAGTCATTGTCATATGGGTCCCTGGTGAGCCTGATGACAGTACTTGACAAAGCACATATGTCATCAATGTCCAGGATAAGGAATGTATTTCTGTCACAGGACTTACTGGCATTAATGCCCCTGTAGGAGTTTGTCTAGAAAAGCAAGTTGTCACTACTGCCTCTGAGTGTTCCTCTCAAAGGAAATGTATCACTTTGCTTTTAGAACAAGACAAATAAAATAAAGCACTGAGCATGACACAAGAAAAAAATAAGGAACCTCTAAAGCATGCATAGAATGTCATGTCCCTTCCATGGGACTTGTACAAAGAGGTACCAAATGACACAGTTGTTTGATAAAAGGCAAGGCAAAGCAACTGTGAAGAATATGCCTGTGACCATCCTGACAGGGAACCTCCTTTTGTCTAGTAGCCTGTAAATTTTGCAAGCGCACAAGCATACAAATGTAGAAAACTGCAAATTTTTCTGCATAATGCATTTTAGATGGTTTTCCCTTCTTGAAGAAAATGTATGTAAACTGTCTGTAAAGGTGATTTGTAACCCTGGATATAACTGTTTCATTGGGCTTCTGGTAGCAAGCAATTGTCAGATGTGATGCTCATAAGACCCTTAACTATAGTGATACTGGCAACTGCCTCTATAATACTTAACACATAAAACAAATTATAACAATATCCTTAAGATTAGCATATAAGTAATAGTGCTATATAATTACTCATAAAAACAAAATGTATGGCTACAATAACCATATTAAAACAACCATAGTTCTGCTTTAAATAACCATACGAGTCATGTTCGGAAGATATTATAGTATTTACTGATTAACCATAGGAAAAGTCTACTACCATCGTCTCAGAATAAATAAATCTATTCCTGTTGCTATCTTTCCTGTAGGTATTGGAAGGCCAGCTCATGATAAAAGCCCAACAGAACCATCTAAGGAGCTTAAATAATGTCTGATAGTTTAAAAATAATTAAAACACATCCTTTTTATGCATTTTTTTTTTCAAAAGGGTACAATGATGTGTTATAGGCAACAAAAGAACATGATTCATATCATTAACTGAACAGTAAATCATCTTCCTTTCAGAGAACTGGACCTCTTGACTGCAATGGTGACTTAAAAAGTCAAACTTACACTGATGCTAAAAAGTCAAATTTACACTGATGCTAAACTGGCATAGGAAAGTTAATCAGGACAATATATCTCTTTTAAACAGTGACATCATTTAGGGCCTTGGAAACTTAAAATGCAGAATGGATTTGTCTGAACGAGCACTAGACAAGACTATACTTAAATGTTGAGAATATTTTTCTCTGGGTGGAAATTTGAAGAGGAAACCCTTGCTTTGTCACAGGACTGGTACTTCCAGTCAGTTTAGCAGTTTCATTTTTCACTTGGCAGCAAAACTTCCAAAATGCCGTGAAAATGAAAACAAACAGAAATATTATATTTCTGAGACCAGTAAAAGCTAAAGGCAAGATTATCCCATAGGGTGTGGACCAGTAAAAAGGCGTTTTGCACCTCCATTAATGTGCTCAGGGATGGGCATATGTGTGTGGAGGAGTTATACAGAAGACCCAAAGGGAAAGGCATAGCCAGCTGTCTCCTGTGCTCTACAGTGCCCATGCTTCCCATAGTGTGGAAGCTGTCCTAAGATCAGTGCACACCAAGAGGGATGTCTCAGGGATGAGGCAACTCCTTACCTTCCTACCTTTCCTCCAGCCCTGAGCTCAGTTCAGTGTTGCACTGACAGACAATCAGGCAGAGCAGAGCCAATAAAAGAAACACGAGTCATTTTTCATTTGCTTATGGACAGGCAACTTATGATGATACTCTGATGATTACTTTCTATTGAATGAATTACCTTCTGACCCATCCTCCTCAGTCATTTTCATTGTACACTAAATTCCGTTTGCCATGTCAGACCCTCAATTTTATCAGGGCCACTAACATAATTTTCTAGACCAGCAGCATTAGCTCAGCTTCCTCACTTTGTCTCTGGTGCCTTGTAGTTCAATTTATAGGCGGAAATAAAGACTTGTTGGAACTTGCCTCCTTTCCCCAAGGGTAATCTTAATCCAAACCCAAGGGCAGAATCTGGGCCTAACCTCCAGGCTTTTTCTCCCAAGAGCTGATGTATCAGAAGACGATCCTTATAAGTCATATCACTGTCATTGAATAAAAAGCAATTTGCACTATCAAAAGCAGATTTCCAGCATGGAGTGATTCACAAGGATATCTGAAAAGGGAGCACACTGTCTTTCTTCCTGATAAAAACGGAAGGAGAAAAAAAAACCCACAAAAAACCCCAAAGCACCAAATAAACAGAAAATTACAAACCAACACAATACAAATAGAAATATGCTTGCATTAATCAGTTTCTGAATCCTTCTACACATTCATATTTAGCAGTTATATCCACCTTATACAATCAATACAATATATCAGATATTATTTAAAAGCCTAGGAAATCTTCTATGTTTACAATAAAATAATATTATGTGAAAAACAAAATTTGTCCATTTTGGATAGAATAGGGGATTAGTAATTTTTTTTTTTCCTCCCTTTGTATCGAAGTTTTAGATCTGCTTTATACTAACAGTAGCCTGACCTGGCTCTGCTTTACTTTAGTCAGAATGTCTACCTTAGCCTTACTTAAAACAACTTCATTGAGAGTTAAACCATTGCTGAGCTCTCAAAAATACGTACAGGGCAATTTCAAGTTCAGTTAGCAACTAGGAGCTCAGGACATGACTGTGTCATCAGAATAAAAATGAACATTTCACTCAGTGCACTGACTTGTCAGTTCATTTACAGAGATCATAAATAACAACAGTCCAAGGATAGATCCCTGAGGTACTTCTGTAATGACATCCATTAAATCTGACATGATGCTATTTAATAACACAAGCTGTATGTACCCTTCTAAGTAGCTAGCACCCAGTTAATTACAGATGATTCCATACCTAATCCACTCAATTTATCCTGTAAAGGAATATAATTTACGAAATAGATAATAAAAAACAAATTTAAATGCGCTCCATACACATGCTCTGGAAACAACTTGCACTTAATCTGCAGTGTTTAAAAGCATCCGATTTTCTCATTCTGAATTAACCATAAACATTCTATTATTCTGCTTGAGAGTCCCTTATTATTGGCATGGCAAATGAATATAGCATCCAGTCCCCAGGCTGCTGAACTGCCAGCAAGGAATGCTCCATGGCAGCACACCCAAATAAGACTACTGGTGTTCAAACCATGCCTCTTCAAGGTGTGCTAGGCAGTTTCTGGGTAATCTGCAAGTCTGAGCAGGACAAGTCTGGCTTTGGCTGAGTCTTACTCGGTCTGGATGTAGTCTGTGCTGCCACACTTCTCCCCAGGGAACAGTGAAAAACGCTGAATGAACAAACTGGTGCTAAGAGGGCATCAATGCTTCTTTTGGAGATGAAGAAAAGGAGCTGACATGATTTCCAGTGACAACCAGAAAGTGTGAGAAAGGGAGAAAGGTGAGAAAGAGAGGGGGATCGGAGACACTGCCTTGGCATACTCTCCCACTTAAGAATGAAGAGAGAGTAGGATGTCTCCATAGCAACCATCAGAAAGCATGGTAAAGCAGAGAGTAACAATGATTATAATAAGATTAGAAGAGGTCACGCAGATCACCAAATAGTCCCCCAAAATCTCAGGCAATCACATAATAATAGCCACTTAGTCTAGAAGCACTCCTTGGAACAAGTACTCCACATGCACATATCACAAACTTCTTCCCAACTTACGACTAATTTAAGATTTGTAATTTAAAATTAAAAAAAAAAAAGAAAAAAGGAAAAAGAAAAATATTAATTAGTATACTCTGAAGGAAAGGAGATTCACAGGTACCCTGTATTCCTGTAACAGGAAGGAGTCTATTTGCTGCATCTGCTGGGTGATTTTAGGATGAGTACCTCACCTCCTGCTACTGAGCGAGGCGAGCACAACAAACCTGCCACATCTGCCCTGAGCAGTCTTATCTCCACGACAATTACTTCTTAACACCAGATTTAAGAACCATGTTAACCCTTAGGATGTGAGCAAGATGCATCAGTGAGATTTCTGAACAGTAACAGGAATAACAGTTCACCCCCTTCTGCATGAACCTTGTCTCTGACAACATATCAGTACGGGGTGATACAGAAGGCACTTTTTTCTTAAAGAGGTATTGGTGAGAAGAAAAAAAGGCAAGGGGATCCACAAACACCAGGTTTTAGTTGCAACACTCAATTCACTTCCAGAAAGTAACCAGACACTACAGTGGTGAATAAGATATAAGGCTTCCAAGAGAAGGAACAATTTACTTCTCTCACTAGTGGAAGGTGAAATTTTTCGAAGGGCAGAGAAGGAACACATTCACGTGTTCCTCCTAATGGTCAGAGGACAGGAGATAAATCTAGCTGCAACTTGCTAGACAGAATAAAATAAAGATACTCAGTCTGAAACTGAATGATGCTCCCCAGCTTTAGAAATATGCTGAGCATTATCATTTCCCTCTGATACTGGAAGGAAATGTGGGGGAGGCAAGAGTGCTTGTAGTCTAATGCATTTACACTTGTTATTTAGAGACCAGTGACTTTTAATTTTCAAATGCACTCCCATGGTTATATATTGCTTTCAAACCACAGTGATGAAAAAGCAGACAATGTACAGTATAAGTCTCCACTAAACTGACACTGACCTGAGCTGCAGTTCAGGGTGAAAATCTATTACTAATCTGTGTATGCTCTGTGTGACTGGGGCTAGGAAATAAAGACTCTCTTTTTACCTACATTCCTATCCACCACACCTTATTAGAGAGGATACTTTATGTTTCAGAACTACATGTTTCACAAGATCCTGAAGAATTTCAGTGCCCCAATATATTAACAGAAAAGTCATGTATATTATTTATTTGTAGGGCAGATTTTGAATTGGCATTCTTACATTGCACGACGGTTTGTGCTGCATTTTGTTGCTGTTGCAACAGTTTCTTCAATAGCAGGTTATGTCTAATTGGGCAATCTGCATACCCATTATGCCTGTCATAGTGTTACCTGTGACACTTCCTTCAGGAGTGACTTGAAAATGCAAGTTATACTCACGCTGTAATTTCTGAGTACAGGACACTCAGAAAAGGCAGCTCAGCTGAAAGTCTGAAGTCAGTATGCATAAGATACAGTTTTCCCACCCTTGTGTGACATGCAGCTAAGTTTTATGGCTGCTTTACTCCAGAATGAGATAATCCACATGGTAAAATCAATTTAAGTTGATTTGCCTTAACCTTCCTAAGTCCTTCTACAGATAACGGACTTAATTTGTGTTTTACTGACTCTGCCCTTCCTTCTTCTGCAGGTGTCTGTCTCAGGCTTTTGTATGTCAGCTATTTGAAGCACTATTCCTATATCTGTTTTCTTTCTGCTGATACTTTCTACAGCTGTGGCAGATTGTATTGTTTTTCCTTTCCCATTGAAGGGTGGGAGGTGAAATCCGACATGTTAGCTTCTTTACAGTAAGCTTGGCAGCAAGGCATACGTGCTTCTGCATCCCACGCTATTTTCTCCATCCCCTGTTTTACTGTTTGTAACAGATGTTTTCTCTGGCCTTTACCTCTTCCTGTCACAGAGCTCCTTGCTTCCACTGGGACATTTTTACCCTGTCATTTCAAAGTCTCCAACAGCTTCTTCTGCCAACATTAATGTCATTATACGTGCTAACAAATATGTCACATAAGTGTACAGGCATGTATGATATGAGTCCCAGCCACTATCATTGCACCAAAGGTTATGACTGCCACTGAAGTAGGGCCAAGAAAGCCCAACCAACACACCTTTGGCTCATTCATGCGTTATATCAACACTGTGAACATTCAGGTGCAAAGCCAAAGAAACTCATCTCGCTTTGTAATCATTCCTACAATATTTTCTCAGTAGGAACTTTTTTCCTTCTCTTTTTTTCATTTTGTTCAGTAGAGAAGGAAATATTTCCAGTTCCACAGTGGCTAACCAAGGGATAAGTCACTAATGAGGGGCAAAGCGGGATGCATAGCATGCCTGGATAATGAGAGAAGTATTGTTGCCTTATCTTTTGCTTTAATACTCTAACAGAAAAGCACACAGTGGAAGTTCAATACACAGCCTTGAGCTTTAAACTTCTGCTTGTCCTACAGGGGATTTCCTGCTCTGTCGGGTGAATTCCACTTAATAATACTGAATTCCTGTAACAGAACAATTCCTTCCTGTGGGAATTTAAAGACTTCAAGACTGTTTATTATATTTTAACTGGTGATTTTCCTTGCAGCTTCAATTGTATTTGGTTTAATTTCATAGAAAATGTTTATTCCCTTACATTTTTCTTCCACAGTCATCTCCATTCACTTCTACCTTGCCCACAAAGATAGGAAAAGTTACTTTCAGTTTGTATTATCTAACCAATATGTAGGATGCACTTAAACCCCCCCACAGAGAGGTGTTATTTGCAAAATGTATTACTTTCTCTTTTCTTCAAACACTGCTGTAATCTCTCCCTTGCTCAAGTCTCTCCAGTGTGACATAGGTAAATTTCACAATAACAAAGCGAGCTCAAACACCACCTCACTGTACATTATATGCCCTATGGGAGACTTTGCCTCATATACAGTTATTTTGGACCCCTAACAAAACAAGCACCACAGCTCTACACAAATAAATTTGTGTACTCTTGTTCCAGTTAAATATTTTTCTTATTCCTAAAATAAGAGATCTGTAGGTATTTTAGTATTAAATTATTATTTCCACGTGGCCTAAGCAGCAGAACAGGATTAGTAAACCCATGGCTCTTGAACCATGCACAATTTACAAAGAGTTCACGTGGTCCCAGCTCAGACCTCGTGTAACCAACAGCGAAACACAGGAGCTGCTGGGGAACACAAAACCCCAGTCTGGGGAAGAAACAAACCAACAAACAGGGAGTACAGAGCTCAGTGCTGCTAATTCACCTTAAGACCTCAACGGACACCTTGTGACCCAGCAGGACAGACTAGCTCTGAGAAGGCATGAGACAAGACAGGGAAAGGAACTGTATGGCTGAAAGAGATATACCCATACATCACGTATATTAGATGAGTCCTTAGGGCCAAGTCAGTTTATGTTAGGGCAAAGCATGACCCCATAAGCAGATTCTTACTGCAAGGCTTTCTGGATCACAGACTTACCTGTTTTAATTTAATGCAGGAAATATTTGTCTGCATACAGGAATGTTTGCTCAAGGAAAGTATTTATGTAATTCAAAACAATGTATTACAAATGTAATTAAAGTTATAATGCAAAGTCCTAAATGTCCCCATTCTCTTTTCAGTTCCACATGTGCAAATGTGAATTAACTGAAATAGTATTATCACCACCAGAGAAACTTCTCTAACCTAAAGAGAAGGATTCAGCCATAAATTATTTGCATACCTCTAAAAATATATATGATAAAAAAAGTGCACCACAATATTAATGTTTTACTTACACTGCATTTAGCATTACACATATTTCTATTTAAAATATATTCAACTGCTATTAAAATACTATCAAGTAATAAATATGTAGGTTATCTGATAAAACATATTTGAATCTCTACTTAAATATTTTAACTCTTAATTGAGATATTAACTAAAGCCAAAGATCTAAAAATCCACACACTTCAAAAGAGACTGATTTTTGACACTGATTCTGTAGCCTAGGACCATCTTCGAGGTATGTAACCAAATTCTTTGATTATATCTTTCAAAATGCTATTTGGAGCCAAACATTTGCACAATGTACATAATGGGGGGTTTTTTTTATGTTTTTTTAAACTACATTTTTATACCCTGGCAGTTTGTTAAAAAGAAAAAACAAAAACAAACAATCCTTAATAGAGTTGGTAACCAAAGCACAGCAATCTTATAACACAGATTAACATATAAACTGTTATAGTATATTTTTTCCCTTAATCTCAGTGGTAGTACAGAATAATATGGACCACCTTATTGTTATATAACATTACAATTTTAACAGGGAGATATGCTCAGTGATATAATAGTTTTTCCATCTGTAACCTCTTTGATTCTAATGAATGGAATCATTTTAGTTAAATGCTACAAGTAAAAGCACAGTATAACACTTCAAATTGAAGAAACCATTTTCCACATATGGCATAAGTTTTTGAATTTGGTCCAGACCAACAACAACAAAAAAAAGTGTTTTATTTAATATTTGAGGTTGTAAGACATTTTTATTACCATGTAAAGTTTCAGAAACATTTCTGAACTATAGGAACCAGTTTCAAATTAACAACTGAGGTTCTGGATCCACTTCAAGGCTAGCAAAAATAAAATAATACTTGAAGTTTAGATCTCTCTGAAGGTTGTGAAAATCCTTTGATATTTTCACTTTGAAAATAGTTGACGTACAAATTTTAACTACAGCACAGATAACCATCTGATGGCTGCTCAGTGGATCGTGTGAAATGAAATCAGCTTCAATCTATAATATTTAGGTAGTACTAAGGAGCCACATTACTTAGTAGAAAAACCACAGCACACTTTGTTAACTATGGAAGTATGCATCTTGATCTGAATGGCTCAAGTTTCTGGAAGCATTTACTTCCAATATTAGGCATGCCTACATGCTTTCCAAATTATTAGCAGTTTAGTCTACACAAACACAACTTCACCTTATTTGCATATCCATCCTCACATATTTTAAAATTGTTCCCTTAGTAACTGTATCCTGATGAAAAATGCAGACTTCTTACTTGCGGACCAAATAAGAAAACAAGACATCAGTTAACATCTGCCTGCATGACATCATATCTATATATAAAAAAAAAACAAAACAAAACAACTTGGTAAACAAAATAACATGAGAAACAAAACTATTAGTAGGTGTTTTACCATTGACAATCATTGTCTATATGGTGAAAAACTCCCTTTTCTAGCAATAATTATGAATATGAACTTCAGAAAAGATTCACCATTATTATGAAGAGAGGGAAGAAACTAAAAAAAATATATATTGTCCTCATTCTAAGATATTATATTGAAGATTAACTTTATTTGTATTTTAATATCTCTGGGTGCATTGTCATTTACTTTTTTTTTTTTAATGTAGGTTATGCCAATATAGTTTAAAGATAAGAAATTATTTGCACCCAATTTAAAGTCCCTTTATTGCCAAGTAATGTAAAGAAGTCCAAAGCTAAATGAGAACTGAGTCATTGCCCTGTAAAACTGTATTACCCTTCAAATCATAGAATCCTTACATTTGTACAGAAAGGACTGCAATTCAGTCTGATTTGAATAGAAATACTCTACGCTCACTTATTTTCCTCCTCTTTTTCACACATGCAAAAGCCTACACAATGGACAAGAGTGGTGAAGTAGACCTTTGAAAGTTAAATTTTAAAAAAGAAGTAAGCAATAAATATACATTTAAGAGTGGGAAGCATTTGAGGCCAGAGTACAGGAATAAAAAGTTCCTGAACAAGGGATGTTAAGATCAATATGCCATCTTGATATTTTGTATCCAGTCTCAATTTAAATCTCAAGAGATGCAAAGGACACTGTATTTCTAGAGAACTTAATTGTGGAAAATAAGGTTGGGAGCTTCAGAAGAAGCTTCAGCTCCTCTAACCTGCCTTGTCTGAAGATATACCTTGTGTCTGCAACCATCTTCTCTGGCACTCTCCTTTCTTTTATCAGGTATTTTTGGCTTTTTATTTTCTTTTTCAGCACTGATTTTAATTTAGAATTTTATAAGAGCTAAATTATTGTGCTGAAAAGGGATACTTAAATAGTTGATATTCAAACTATTGTTGCAATGTTTTTAGTTATCAAACATAAACACTTTGTCTCTGAACTATGTTTTGATTGACACTCTGTAGTGTCAGTAACACTGTGCTAAACTGTTCTTACTCATGATTGTGTCCTATGCAACCATAAAGGTTGCAAAAAGTCTGAGGACAGAAAAGGTTAGTAAAGGGTAATAATCACACCCTTTTCCATCTTCAATAGCTGCTAACTTGATTATTTCTCATTCTAGAGTTAAGGCTTGATTTACTATTCCCAAGTTTCAGCTAATTTCTTTATTATTAGATCTGGTGTGGTACTGGATGAGTAACTGAAGGATTCTGTGTGCCTAAAAGATATCTGACCAAGGTGCAGACAAGCTTGCCACCCATAAACTATTTCAGAGAGGTATCCACTGAGGCTAAACAAACCGTATGGAAACTCAGGCCAAGATCCATGAGTGTTTTAGGATGTAGGTCCAATTTGATGGGAGAAGGCCAAACACTACCAGGGTTGTACTCCTGAGACTCAAACAAATATCCGTGCATAGCAGTGCAGTGAATCTCTGTGCCTCACGTCCTTGCCTGCAAGTGGATAAGACTAGCCCTCACCTCACAAGGCTGCTGGGAGTATAGCTCTGTTCACTGTTTTCACACTTTGCTGTATCACAGTTAGAGAGGAGAGGGAGTCAAGACCTGTAACAGCATCTGGTAGATGACATGGATAATAAGTCAGCGTTCCCACCACAATTCAGCATCAGTTCTTTGGAGACTACATTCACTTGAAGTTATCCTGAGTTTAACAGTCACAAACATTAGATTACTAAAAAAAAAGTCAAACAGGAAAAGGAGGCAGAGTAAACTTACAGGAGTTTCTTCTCATACTGAAGATACACGGATGTACTGGAATGAAAGGAAAAGACAGAGAAGGGAAGCCAAACCACCAAATTGTTTTCAAAAATATGTTTTCATATGTGCCTCTGCAGGAGAAACCTTTTCAGCATTCATGTGTTAAGCTTTGTTTAGAGTCTGGACAGTCGTGTCCATGTTCACTTGCAAATAAAATATTATTTATGGGAAGATCTTGCAAATATTTACTACTGAACATATGGGTGAATGTTCAGCTGGTATAAATCAGCAGAACCACTAATCTCATTTACATTAGCTGAGGCTTCAGTTTGTTATGCTTATTACACTAGGGACCCATTCTTATGGATAGGATTTATCCTAGTAACAATCCATAGGTTGGCTAATCCAATCTGCAGGTTGATGTTGATTGCAGAATTCCTCTCCTACTTATGATTTGTGCAATGCAGAGCTTTAAACTGTCATTTAATTAATATTTTGTTATGTTTCATACACAGATTTAAGATCATCATTAAGTTCCTGATATTTTCATAGAAATCAAATGAAAAGTTACAGTATCAGTTTGTATTAATTATACAAACAGCAACATGAAGTACTCAGCAATGCACACCGTAGGCTATAAAGGTGTGAGCCAAAGCATAACCCTGAGCACTTCCTGGGAAGGGCAGTAATCCTTTGGCTGCCATTCAGGACACTCAACACCTCATAGGATTTACTCAGCAACCTTGGTATGGAATCAACAACTTCTTAGAATATACTAATATTGTGTGTGTTTCTGGAAAAAGAGAGACTGGAAGCACTTTTTCCTTACAAACCCTCTGTCAAAAGAGGGAAGTGTTTTCCTTTGTGTGAAGAGCTTTGGTAAAGTTTTTCACTGTAATACTTTTAAGGGTTAATTCCTATATGTGAATAAGCTTCACATCATTATTTCAAAAAACAGAAACCCAACAAAACTCAAGGTGCATCAGTACCTTGGTTTGCCTTTCAGTTCTGGATGAAGTGAAAAGGTAAATGAAAAAAGTTACTAATATAATCTTAAGCAGAAGTTATGCAAGAATGGACATTTCATATCTTTTAACACTGGTAGTGTATATAACCACAAACAGCAACATTTTATTGCTGGATTTGTCTATCCAATACAGAAACAAGTTATTACATAGCATGCAGGATAACTGGAGGTAAAACTGACTTTTCTTTCCCCTTCAGCCCCCTGCCTGTTTTTTCTAATTTTCTCTCAATTACCGTGTTTGCCATATTGTTTCCTGCAGCATTTATGGCTTACATTTTGAACTGTGGATCAAATACTTTTAAAGTATATTTATGTCCAGGATTTAAAGTTCTTTACTTGTTTGTTTGGGTTTTTTTTTCTTTCTTTTTCCAGAAAACTATTCAAAGCTGTTGCTCAAGTAAGTAGTAATAAAAGGTAGCAGACAACTGACCTCCTTTACATTTCTGGAAAAGTAATCAGTGACATTCTCTAGAGACATGGAGACATGGGTGATATATTACCTCCTGTAGGTGGTTTAGAAAGGCATATTTTACAACACCCACACAGTCATAATCAACTTACATATTTTAATGTAGAGACGGTATAACAATGTTAAATGGAAATTAACATTTCCATTTAACATTAACATGTTTTTTAAAGCAACATGTTTCAGTTTTCTTGGACTGATACTGTCTTCTTTAAAACATCTATTATTATAGACCCAATGTGACAAAGGCAGCTGATGGTGGAGGCAGACATAATCAACTAAGGTTTTCAACACTCCTTATCTCCTCCAACAACCAATAATGGTCTCTCTGCTAGGATTTGCAATAGAAGAAACAATGTAAACTAGGCACACTCATTTTTCATCTTCTCCTTTGGGGATTTTTGCTTGTCATCATCACTGCATGCATTTACCCCTTCATAAGTGAGATCTAGAAGCTGTCTTCTAAATAATATCTCTGGTAAAATGTTGAAAAGTGTGATTGCCAGCCAGTGATTTCAGCCAAGACATCTTATTTCCTCTTTTAAGACTAAATCCAAATTTTAAGTAGCCTTGAAATCACATTCCTTTCAGTACATGCATATTTTTAATAATAATAATAAACATTTCAGATTTGCCTGGTTTTTCCTTTTAAAAGAAGAAAAAAAAGTTTTCATCTCAATTATCTCATTGTTACATATTTGAAGTACTACATATAGTAGTAGTACATAGAGTACTTCAATTGAAAACATCTCAAAAAACTACTCAAAACACTAGAAGGAAACAAATGTATCACACGATACTTTTTCCCAGAAAAATAATTGAGTGAGCTGATTACCTGAAAAAAGTAAATAAAGTGCCTGCATAATGACCTGAAGAAATAAAAGGACCAGATATAACTGAGCTAATAGAGAGGAATATGTTAAAGGAGAGAACTAATAGATCCTTGTGATATTGAAGAAAGGAAAGCAGTGTTCAGAAGGTTCTTCTTTATGGTTACATCTTTTGTATTGCTCATGTCAGAGTCCACAGGGAAAAAGAAGAGTGGCCAGGAGGGTAAAAGATGAGTGGTTGCATTCTCTCTCCCTCGGTGCATTCCGAGAATGACTGAAAATGAGAAGTTGCAATTCCCAAACCTTTTTAGTTCCCTGTATCGCTTGCTAGATATACTGGTGCATACAGGAACATGACGATACAACCTTCACAGCGTAGCTCTTCTCCTTGTTTTGTGGCTAGAAAGCACAAGAGATGGGAATGCCTGGTACATGTCAGGTCCAAGATTTAGATCAGTACGCTGTTCTGCTCTCACAGATCCTTGGATTTACACTTTTTCTACTTTCCTAGTGATGTATTGCAGCAGAACAACTTGTATGAGCTTTTGTCTTTATTTTAATCATAAATGGAGCAAGGAATGCAAGAAAATAAGCACCAGTAGTAAATGAATTCAAATTTCAGTTCCAGAGAAGTATAAATCAATTTCTGATTGCATGAACAAAGGACAAACCTTGGAAATAGTTCCTGATTAATAATGATCATGTTATGAATAGATTTACCAGAAAGAGGAATGCAAATCAAAGATTACATGATGATTTCTATGAAAAGCCCTCAGGACTAGATTCCAGACTGAGACGACTTGGAATCCATACACAGGTATTGATCTACTATTTGGAATCTGAAAGCAATCAGTTTTCTGGCATTAATTACATAAAGATTTCTCATGATGTATCTCTTTCTGCTTCCAAGTAATTTTTTTTTTTTTTTTTTTTAAACCTAAAAATGCCATCCTCAGAAGGAAGATGGCAAGGGAGCTTTCTTCACACTGGTGAGAAAAACACCTATTCTGCAGAAGCTTGAAGTGACATAAACCAATTTCTGTTTCAAAAGGCATATAACAATCACAGTACAGTTAACCTGTCTCATTATATTTGACAGAATGCTATGCTAACGCAGCTATAGAATTTTGGAACTGGGGCTGACTTGGTACTGACCAAGTGAGACTAAGTCACCTCTCAGGTAAAGGAACCTGCACTCATTTACATTTGTCCGTCTAGACATACATAGACAAAATGTAGAGCTGAACTGTGAAAATGAAACTCAAAACCAGATCAGGTGTCAGCAAAGTCAAGAACTTCTAGCTATTTTAATGTCGAAATTAAAGCTGGTTGTTACGTTGTTGAATTTTTTTTTCATCGTATAGTGTGCTTGTATTTAAAATTGACCGCAATGTTTATATTCACATAGCCCATTGTGGACTAAAGACCTTCAATAGATCTCTGTGCATCATATGTTGCATTTTGTGATTTAGCTGCCTTAGTTACAATACAACAGCAAAAAAGATATTTTTTATCCACAGATCTTAATTTATTTTCAGTGGTAAATTTGTTTTGTAATTTCCTTTGAGAAAAATAATTTATAGAAAGGTATGGTGACCTGCTAAGACAATACAGCAGGTCTGTAGAGAACCTGAGAATAAAATTCAGGTCTTTCACTTCTCAGGGTATGTGTCTTCTGTGACTGTACATTTTCAGAAAAAGCATAGCCCAGAACTCAGTAAAGGATACAAGATCCAAGTTAGTTAAGCTTTCACAGAGTCAATTTGATGATCCTGCAAGCATACTATTACAAAGACATGTACTTTCAGTCCTGTCTCAGTACATCAATGTCTCTTTTCATTTGCTTTGTATGCTTTCTAACCTTTCAGATCTATAACCCAATACTCAAAAATAAGTGTACAAAGAAACAGCTGAAAGTCTCAAACATATCTTATATAAGCACGTTAATTCTCCTTCCTGGGCTCTGCTAATGCACTTGCAACGCTTTTGTGCAATCCAAGGTTGGAAAACTTGTTATGTAAGTTGGTCTCACCTAAAGTGAGTGTGCATCATGCATGCTGCCATAGGAAGCAAAATGCAATGCGAATACACATACGAAGCTATTTTTCACCTCACAAATATTTCCATGTGAAAATAACTCTTTTTCCACTTGTGAGAACTGCTTTGACTTTTCTTTATAAGCCCAAAGTGAAAAGAAAAATGTTTTGCTTTTTCACAAAACTAAGAAAATAGGATTTCTCTGTGTAGCTGAGAAAATACTTCTTGTTCAGTTGTTACCCTGCTCATTTGAATAACTATAAGCCAAATTTTGCATTTGTATTATGTGTAACTCTTGCTCATTTTAGATAGATACCATCTAGGAGTAGAATCTGACCTAGTTTTTCCTCAAGAATATGCACAGAGGAAAGATATGGAAGAAATGATGAGATCCATTCACAGCTGATTCAAATTACCATATAGCCACTAAACCTAGAATACAGTCTCATAAATAAACAGTTTCTTGAAGATCTCTAGTGAAAGGAGCTATCATAAATGCCAAATATTGTTAGTTAATTCTGGAATTGTGACAGAGTTTTGCTTTGGTTCTACATCTCATTAATTTGTTACGGCTTTGTATATTATTTGCCTAAACAGAGTTCCTCCTATAATTTTGCCAAACACAGCAGTAAGGAACTGCATGTTATAGTTATTCAAATCAATGGACATATTCAAAGAACTGAACCTAAAGGTGAGTTAACTGAACATGAGTTTTGATTTTGGCTGCAAAGTCAAAAGTTTGGAGGTCTTGTACTAATATTTAGCAGAGACAGAGCACAACAGATGCTTCTCTTCACTCACTGGTTTTCTCAAATACATTGAGCCATGTGGCCTAAGAGATCTGCATTTGCTGGCATAAAACAATCTTCTCCATTCACACATACAGTTCTGAGACTAGTGCAAAGGCTGACTGGAGTTTATATTCCCCCTTCATCTTCTAGTCACTGCTTGTTTATCTATCATACTAGTAGTTTGAAGCTGTTCTTTTCACATCACCCATTCTCTTGATCTGGTATGCCCTGGGGGGGAAATAGAAATGTACCCCATATACATCCATGCAGTCATCAGCCACTGAGGAGAGATTTCAGGATTCAGAGACTTTTTAGTCTTATTTGACTGTATTGAATAGCTCCTGAAACAGTAACATGAGGAAATTGGATTAGTTAACTAACCTAACAATGGTTTTAAGAACCCAATTTTATTCTGCACTGTTAAAAATATGCACTGCTAAGTAGATTTTGAGGTAATTCTTATCAATGTTTCTAATAATATCTACTTGCTGAACACAAATTTACTATGCAGTGTCTTTTCCAGAATCATTCTTTGTTTCTTACACATATATGGGAATTATTTTCATACCTTCTAGCTTTTCACTGCTAACCTGTCTTAAGGTTACTCACCAAAGACCCTATTATTTCCCTAGCTATCTACATCCAAATTCTGGAATCTAATGCATTTAAACCTGGTGCTCTGTCAAAGTTAGTCATAATTGCCTAATTATCTGCTCTAGTATGATGGAAAAACCTTTTAACATTTCACTTTTCCTCAAGGAGAGTGTATTGCAGTTTCTGGAATGCTGCCTTACCCTTCTTTTGGGAATACTTAGGCAAAGAATTCATTTTGGTCTCAACTAAATGAACCTTATGCTCTCCCTCTGTAGCCATACTGTCGCTTTGCCTGGCTGTTTTACATGAAGTGTATACATCTATCTTGAGATATATAGTAAATTCACTAGCATGTTCTGTTTGCCAGATTCCTCTCACTTACCATGATGTAAGTCACAATGTAAGTAATTCTGTTGAGGTAATCAGAATTATTTAGCTTTGCAATGTTACAGTAGTTTAAATTACCTCTGATTCAGCCCCTGTACATCCTGAGGTTGTTCAAGGCTACTTAAATTAGAGGAGCCTTGTGATGGCTCTGAACTCTAACTTCTGGTCTAAGCTAACAAGAATGGTTACTCTGTAGGTGAACTGAATACAGTTCTGAGCCATCTAGGCTAGATTCTCCATAATCTTGCTCCTGTAAAGTCACCTACATCAAATCATAGCTAGAGATACTAGGTATAAACAGTATTGATAAAAATAACATACTGAGTAGGTGTTGAAATATTTGTGAAAAAATAATTACTTTACTGCACACTGCAAACTTTATCTAAAAGAGATTCAGGTTAAGGTCATTGGCTACTGTAATGTTCTGATAACAAACCTAAAATCAGAAGTACATTCACTCAGGAATAAGTTTTGTAAACAATGCCTTCCTTCCTTATTACTTTATTTTGCATTTCTGTGTTCATTATTCCTTCAGTTCTAGTCTAACATTTTGAAAGTTTCGGTGTAAATCAGAATCCACATCTAAGCATCATTCTTTTTATCTGCAACAGGTGAAACACAATCACTCCAATTGAACATACTGGGAAACTAAAGTTCTTTGGAGTCTAATTCAGGTACAGAACTTGGGTCCTCTGTTGCAAACAAAGATGTGTTTTCAATTGCAGTCCTTTCTAATTCTCCTCCAGATTAACTCCTTTTTCTTTAGGTCAATCCCTCCATAAACTGTTTTTCTTCCCACCTACTTGGTAAGACAACTAATTGTTTATGTTTACATCTTCCTTTTAATTTAAAGTTTTTATTCTCCTCCTTTCCATTTGTCATTTGAAATATAGGGATATATTTACACTAAAATTCACAAGAGGTAACTTTAAATGTCAGAGGAAACCGGATAGCTACAGCAGCACAGAGCCATGGACAAAGAAATTACTTCTTGTTTTACTGATCATCTCAAGACTAAACTGGCCAAAGCTGGTTTGCTTCCAAAGCTTGAGCTAACTCACTTCTAAAGTAGCTTAGATACTTTGAGGTTTGGGCACAAAGCTATACTGATTATCAGATCTTTCCTTGTGTGCACTTATTCATCATTCATTTTATTAATAAAAGCAGTACTTGGTCCTTATTGAGCAGGTTTCAAGTTGTGTCCCCATAATTGCAGAATTCTTCTCTCCCTCCATCATACTGCAAGACTCCACTGACACTTGAACAGCAAGACATATAAGCTGAATCCCTGAGACCAGGGTAGCTACATTGTAGACGAGGTGGTTATCGGGAGTGCTCAACATGGATTCGTTAAGGGGAAATCATGCTTGACCAATTTGATAGCCTCCTATGATGTCATGACTGGATGGGTGGATGAGGGGAGAGCAGTGGATGTTGTCTACCTTGACTTCAGCAAGGCTTTTGTCACTGTCTCCCATGGCATCCTCATAGGTGAGCTTAGGAAGTGTGGGTTAGATGAGGGGACAGTGAGGTGGGTGAAGAAGTGGCTCAATGGCAGAGCTCAGAGGGTTTTAATCAGCAGTGCAGAGTCTAGTTGGAGGATTGTGGCTAGTGGTGTTCCCCAAGGGTCAGTACTAGGTCCAATCCTATTTAACATATTAATCAGTGACTTGGATGAAGGGACTGAGGGTATCTTCAGCAAGTTTGCTGATGACACTAAACTGGGAGGAATGGCTGATACACCAGAAGGCTGTGCTGCCATTCAGCAAGATCTGGATAGGCTGGAGAGTTATGCAGAGAGGAACCTGATGAAGTTCAATAAAGGCAAGTGTAGGGCCCTGCACCTGGGGAGGAATAACCCCAGGCACCAGTACAGGTTGGGGTTGACCTGCTGGAAAGCAGCCCTGCAGAGAAGGACCTTGGAGTACTGGTGGATGACCAGTTGACCATGAGCTGACAATGTGCCCTTGTGGCCAAGAAGGCCAATGGTATCCTGGAGTGCATTAAGAAGAGTGTGACCAGCAGGTCGAGGGAGGTGATCCTCCCTCTCTTCTCTGCCCTGGTGAGGACACATCTGGAATATTGTGTCCAGTTCTGGGCTCCCCAGTTCAAGAGAGAGGGAATTTATGGAGACAGTCCAGTGGAGGCTACGAAGTTGATTAAGGAGCTAGTGCATCTTTCTTATGAGGAAACACAGGGAGTTGGGTCTGTTTAGCCTAGAGAAGAGAAGACTGAGAGGGGACCTTATTATTGTTTACATGTATCTAAAGAGCAGGTGTCAAGAGGATGGGGCCAGACTCCTTTCAGTGGTGGCCAGCAATAGGACAAAGGGCAACAGGCACAAGCTGGAACACAGGAGGTTCCACTTAAACATGAGGAAAAACTTCTTTACTGTGAGGGTGACAGAGTACTGGAACAGGCTGCCCAGGGAGGTTGTGGTGTCTCCTTCCTTCTCTTAAGATATTCAAAACCCACCCGGGTGCAGTCCAGTGCAACTTGCTCTAGGTGAACCTGCTTTGGCAGTGGGGTTGGACTAGATGATCTCCTGAGGACCCTTACAACCCCTGCCACTCTGTGATTGTGTGATTACATGTTTTAGAGAGTAGCCTTACCACCCACCCCTCTGGCAATTGATTGTCCCACAAAAAGGATTCCACAAACAAGAAAAGTGCAGCGAGTGATCACACATAGATCACTTCTATTAGGCTAATAGAGAAACGACCTTGTGGGAGGACATCTTTTCAAAAGTAGCTAAATCTGCTGATGACACAGAGCTGAGAAGTAGTAAATACAGAGGAACAGAGCAAACAAAGTCATAATGATTTGGATAGAATTAGGCTTATGGGATGCTAAGTAGTTTATGCAGTTTCATGTAAAGAAGTAAAAGGAAATGAGGCTAGGGACCAAAAATAATCACAGAGACTGAAGTCTAAATTAAAGCACAATGCAGAATACAGACCAGGAAAAGGAAGTGAGAATAAGATAGTTTGAAGTGTTTTCCACAATCATGCACAATATTTGGCACCAATCAAAAGGCAAACAAAAGTTCAGAGCAGGAAACTGGATAAGTTAGAGGGAAAGAATAAAGAGGGAATTATAATTTATCAATGGAAGGCATTCTGGCACCACATGAAAGAATACTGAGGCCACATGTGAGCTATTGTGTGTAATTCTGATCACCACATTACACTGCAGAAAGGACATCACTAGGATGAAATAAAGCCCTAGATGGACATCAGAATGTCTTACAATTTGGGAGGATGGGTTATTCATTCTGAAGAATGATTAGTCAGCTTCAGCATTTGCAGGTTTTCAGAAATGATTTATGAATCATCATAGTGTTATATGTCATCCTAAGAGGAAGGATATAGATTGATGTCGGGCTGATAGTGAATTCAAGTAAAATGTTAAATAAGATATTAGAAAGTACAAACAGTAATTCAGCTAGACAATAAAATACTTTGCCAAGGCAGACTGCAGCAGTTCTATTTATTTTAGATCATCAAAAGCAGTCTGGATTAATTTATTCTGATTCTGCAACTTTTAACAGGCAAACATCCTATTAACTTAGCAAGAGTTCTGCATAAAAATACTTAGCATTGAACTCATAACCCATTAGGTTTTTAAGGTGTTGAAAAAAGTTAAGAGATACAGTTCATACTGACATCAAGGGCAACTGTGTAGCTAAAATTCCTGCACAAATTATTAGAAATGGTGTTGTAAGAGATTGTAATTCTGATTTAAATATCTAAGTACATGCTTAATTTGATACACAGTCAGTAGACTTGGAGACATGGTCAGTGAAACCACTTGTTTAATTAAAGTTAAGCACGTACTTAGGCAATATGGTAAACTGAGGGTAAACACATGAGAGATTTGTAACTATTTGGCAGGGTTTTTCAGTTATGAAGTCTACAAAATTCTCATGTATTTTACAATACGTACAGGCCCAAATATGAAAAGTCAGAATATACACATATTTATGTCTCTGCATGTAAATAATTCCAATGTTAAAGTTGAAAATGTGTCAAAATTTGTGTGACAACTTGACTGTCCCTACTTCCCACTCTGTTCTCCTTGCTTTTATTTCTGAGCAGATGCCATATGGTATGGAATATCCCTTTGGTCAGTTTGGGTCAGCTGTCCTGTCTATGTCCCCTCCCAAGACCTTCCCCACCCACAGCCTACTGGGGGGGGAAATGTACTATTTCTAACACAATCTGGAGGATTTATCAGCACCATTGTAAAACACGCTGGAAACAAAATGAAAGAAAACTCCTTGATAGCAAGGGGACAGTTCTGCAAGTGTGGAAAACATTATCTCACTTTTCTGAAGTACCTGTTTTCATAAATAAAATTGTTTCTCCTTTCTCCTGTTCAGAAAGGCACATTCTACTGACTGTTCTTACAATCATTAAAAGATGTTGTGGGTAGTAGAATAGGTTTTTTCCCCACTTTCTCCTTCCTTATCAGTTTGAACTTTCAAGTTCTGTAAGTCCTGTATATATATATATATGTAGCAACAGATAGTGTATGAGCACTGAAGTGAGGAAACCAAGCTAGAGAAAGCAATTTCTGTATTTAAAAGACTTTTTGGAAAGACAATCCTAGAAGTGTAAAGATTAGTTTTAAGTACTTCTCATTAGAGTTCACCAGGACTTTTTTTTTCCCTACCATAAAGATTTCACAAATCTTTCCATGAAAAAACAAAGGAGAGCTCTAATGCAGACTAACACAGTGGTTTGGATACTTCTCTGTTGTGTTTCTGACTAAGAACTCACATCCAACTACCTACACCCCAGAAAACATTTTAACTACCAAACTATCACATAGTCTGGAATGTTTTTTTCCTTTTGGCTATTAGCTGAAAGACTGCAACAACAGTTCAGCCAGGCCAATGAATATATAGAACTGCCACATGCTGTAATCAAATATTTTCTCAAAAAAAAGAGAAAAAAAAAAAGTAGCTATAAATCCTAAATCAGTACTCCCTTTATGAATCTGTTTATTTCTCAGATTTCTATCATGTTTGGGGAATGCATCATCAGCTAAGCTCCTCCCAGGTATTTTAGCAACTGTGTGCCACAAAAGATAGAAATCACGAAAACAAGACATGCAGATTAGAAGAATGACCACATTGGATACACAGAGTTGTTAGTTCAGTTCAATGTACATCACTCTTCGATGAAAGAAGTGGAAGTGGTGAGAGTATAGCGAGTCGATCAATTGATAACATGCCCACAAATGTCCCACACATTTCCTAGGTATTCTCTCAAGGCATTATACTACTTGGTTCCTAGAAAACTAGGCAATTTATTTTATTGTTATTGATACGTATTATGTCATCTTGATTGACTTCACTAAGATTTATTTCTCCCCTACAAGGAGAGCTATTTCCTGTAACAGTATCAAAACTAAGTTGTTTGATACTAGCCAAATAGAGTCATGGTGTTTTTATGGAAGGAAGAAAAACTATCAGTGGGACTGGAGTCCCCCATCAGACAGATCCATTGAGGTTTTTGGCTGGTTCAGAGTTACTTAGGAGTCTGAAAGGAAGAAAATGTTTGGCAGGCTGTAAAACTCAAAACCATAAACAGCTATTTAGACCTGGAGCTCATTAATTTAGTAGAGTTAATAAGAATTTAAATCTTTTATCTCAAAAGCTTAAATCAGAGTAACATTATATTCAGCACCTATATTATAAGAGGATGAAATAATATGGAGACTATATACTTTGCTTTGGTTTATTTTCCTTCCAGTTCTTTTGAAGCAAAAAATGCTTTTGTTAACGGGTTCACTCCTAGGAGAAAAATGCACCAAAACTAGTAGCACAAAGGAGGACTCTATTTCAGCTGTAAATTGGTCATCTGTATTTGATGTGTTCCTTAAAGCTATTCATTACATCACTTTAAATCTCCATGGTTCCAGATGTTTTGAGCAATTCCTAAATGGCACAATGAATTTTCACTATGTGTCATTCTCCATGCACTTCCTTCTAAAACTCTACATTTCAAAGTTTAATTTTGAAAGATCTACAAAACATACACTGTGACGGGAAAAGGATATTTTGAAGAAGAACACACTATTAGGATCCCAAGGCCTCTTAAAAGTGAATGGTCAGTGTCCCAGAAGGATGAAAGAGTATGTTTTATGGTGGATGTTCTGTTTATTATATAAAAAACTCTCCTCCTCCTCTGAGACTTCACAAGCTAGAAATGCAGTTTCTCTGCTGTCTGTTACACTTGAGTACTTCTGCTTAAATTATCCAGTCCATAGATTCCTTCTTGTCTTAACTTGAAGCTTGTCACATTAAGACATGATGGAACACTAATGAAAGCAACTTTTATCTAACAGATACAAATGGTATAGACTGCTATCTCCCTAAACTTCCTTTTCTATTGGCTTAATGTAAACATTTCCAGTTAAAACATCTACAAAGCCATAGATATAGAATACATTTCTGAAGTGAATACACAGAGCTTTAGTGTGAAAAGTTAGTGAAAGAATATTCAAATCTCAGTCTCAAAGATATCCCCAGCTCAGTCACACAGCTTGTCTGCTAAATAAACCCCAAAAGAATTGTGGTGATCCCAGCTAGAGAATGCTAAAAAGGAGGAGGAAGATGATTGCATTAAAGGGCATATGCATAAAAGTGCTGTCTCTTGACTTTCATTTTACAAAAATGTCACTTGAAAGTATTTTACATTTCATGTAAATCTGCTTTGGTACAAACACAGCAGTCTTTCTAATCCTTCTGCATTGTCAAATCACAATAAAAAGGTTGTGTAAGTGAAAGTGGAATGGAATAATTAAAAGCATAGCATAAACCTATATACCTATATGTTCTCTTTTTTTCCTTTAAAAAAACAAAAAAACCAACCAACCAAACAAAAAAACTAACCAGATTATCACAGATTTTCCTTAGCCCATGTGTTTCAACTAGACTAGCACTTCTGTGCGAATTTGGTTTGACCTAACTGGCCTACTCCTTGCTTTATGCTGATAATACAAGACTCATGTTGTATTTTTTACATGGGACCTTTAACCTCCCTTTAACATGGAACTTTTTCAATTTCTCTCCAAACCAATTCTCTTTCTGCATTAAAGAAGAATGGAACAGAAACTGCACAGTATATGCTAGAAATAAACACAGACTCAAATGCCAGTTATAAGAATGGGGTTCTATATTAACTACTTCTGTATTTAAAATTGCTGTAAAATATCACATTATGCTTTTCATTAGGAGAGATACTAGGCTAAAAGTACCACTATGGTGGCAGTACTTTCCCATCTGGAGAGATGAAAAATTTTATAAATACTCAGTCAGACAAAAGTATAATTCAGATTTTATTGCTAAAACTTCCAGCCAGTACAATGTGTACTTTAAGTTACTATTTATATTTTTAACAATTGTTTTATGAGTAAATGGGTAAAATACTTGCATGAAATAAGTCATATAGAATAATATACTTAAACAGGACTAATATGACTGTCTTTTTACCATCAAAAGAGCTGTCACTAACACTGGCTTAGAAAGCACCATTCTTTATTCTGATGTTGGTCCCTTTTTGGCCCTAATTAAACAAGACAGTGCTGTAAAGTGTCTTTCTACTTTGGGCACATACATCCACTGATGTTTGCATGTATCACAGCAGCTTATGGCTCAACAGCAAGATATTCTGGATTGGAACATGTATATGATTCCAGATATCAAAGTTAGCTTTAGTTTGACTTTGTGAGATTCTAAAAGCAGCTGTGCTTTGTTGCAGTTCCTTAGATCCCAACAGTGATTTAGTTCTGAGGATTATATATTTGTCTCTTATGTGTCAAAAGTCTTATCCCTAGTGACATTACAACTCTGTTTTTGTATTTAATGTAAAAGCATGATAGCTTCACATTGATGATTGTCAGCAGTTGCTATTTATCATCTGTCAAAAGTTTTCCTCATGGGAAGACAGAAAATCAAATGGATTATGGCTGGTTTTTTAGTTGCTTAAAGGAATATTACATGACACGGGCTAAAAAGAATGGTGAAACTGCTCCTGACAACCAAGTTAGCATTCATAGCAATATGCGATTTTATGTACATAGCAGAAGAACTGTCAGCCGTCTTGGCAAAGTAGCACATTTAAAAATGCTATGTCAGTTCACTCGTCTGACCTCTTGGTTGGAAGACCACCTGATACTGTAGCTGTGTATTTTTAAAACTACTTACAGTATTCTCTAGAAGAAGAAAAGTGTGAAAAACCAAGACTTCAAATAAACATGACAGATGAAATGTCTAATAGTAGATGGTAAAAATGTCAGGTGTTTATATCTTAGCAATATCTTTTGGTTAAGATTTTTGGAAATAAATGGGATATACTCTCCAAAGAGAGAAAGAAGAATGAGAGAGCCAGCACCTGCAATAAGACTTGTCTGTGCCCCAAAGTCACTTCCCTGCACTTATACAATAACTAGAAGAAGGTATCCTTTCTTGAAAAAATGAGGAACATTATGGTTGGAGAAGAAACTAATGAGAAGATACTCATTTAGACTTCATCACCTCCCTATTTGCATCGACAGAGACACACACATACAAAAAAAATTATCACAGAGATAGCTATAGATTTTACATAAAATTTGCACAAATCCTTTTGGTTACCTCAAAAAAATTAATCCACAAAAAATGAGACATAAAAATTTCTCATGTTTTTGCCTGTTTAATGCTTAAAAATATGTCCATTTGTATACACAACTGTAAGATAATTAAGTGAAATATACCATCTGTTTGTTATTTACTCAAACTGTCTGTAAATATAAGGTATTCAAGAGTTGGCGTTATAGCTCCTAGAGGCATGATGAGTGAATCTCAAAAACTTATAAACCTATGAAATGTAGGAGGTAACTGCGTTATGAATAGTCCCTTCATTCAGCCTGCATTTTAGGAACAACCATGGACCTGGTTCATGTTGTAATGTTGTGAAAAAGGCTATTTTAATGACATTTCATATGGAATCCAAATGACAAAAGTAGTTTGCTGGTCCAGCATTCTCCATGATCTCCTTAACCTGTTTCAGGTTTTATATCCTTTTATCTTTAATAAACCTTCTGAAAGGGATTCGGTGTTTCACAGATAATTATGTCCCACCTCTAATTTCAGTACATTATAACAGATAGATTAAGGGAAATTCAGGGAAGCAATAGGGATTTAAATGACATAAAATAGAATAAAAGATCTAAAATTCAGTCTTTTTAGTTTCACCTTACATTGTCAGATAGAGAAACCAGCTTTATTTCAACCTTAATGGTCATGTGGAGATTACTGGTCAAAGTGCAGAGAATATAAAGCTCCTGTTATAGAAGTACTTCTGAAAAACCTGAAGCTTAGATCTGGGCTTCCACCTTCTTTGAAGCTTATTATGAAAACCTGTTCTATGACAAATGTCCAGATAATGATATACTGTAACAATACCTTGGTTTCAAGAGCCATCTTACAGACTTGTGCTGCACTGTACCACCATTGGAATTATACTTTTAAAATATTTTATGTCCTTCTGGAGTTGTTAAAAGTGACAAAAGTCAGAATAGCTCTACAAATCTGAGTTTGAAAAAAGTGACGTATCCAGTACATGGCCACAGAAGGACAGTGCTAATATTAGGTTATTGAACAACAAACCCCCAGTGGTTAAGCTTATTAGAAACAAAAGGATGTGTATCAGCAATGAATTTAAGCAATGATTTGGAGTCATGATAACACACACGCCACCACTCCCTCCCCAGAAAAAAAACAAAACAAAACAAAAAAAAACCCCAACAACAAAAAAACCCAACACAACAAAAATCCACAACAAAAACCAAACATAACATAAATGGGGTGCATCAAACCTATAATTAGGATTCAATACTATGTCTGAGAGTTTCACTGTTAGGCTTCCTTTACTTTTACACTCACACACTGTGGAAAGGAATAAAGGATTTTTATACAAGACAAATGGACAGTTCTCAGAAGAGTCATCTTTTTTCCCCCCTCCTAGCTTCAACATAGATCTTCTGCATTATTTAGGGATACAGTCATTTTACTTCTCTAAGAAGCCTTGGTAAGAGTATTCTCTTTCTGTGCAGACAAGTTTTGAGGATAATACAAGCAATACAAATACTATGGCAATGCGTACCGTCAAGAAATGTAAAAAAACCCCAGTGTTGACTTTATACTTTTTCTGCATTTACTAACAGTGCTAGAGGATTTTTGTTTCCCTGTTAGGTATCCTAATACTTATAAACAGGAAGAATAAGAAAAAGAGGTATCTAAACACTCTTGAATCTCTCTGGGTGCCAATGATAGAAAAGAAATTTGGGGATGAAAACATGGCAAGCCCAGGAATTTCTAGGTTTTATTAATTGGTTTTTTTAGATGGATCAAAGTTAATGGTCTATTCAAAATTCTAGAATTGAATAGGCCTCTTGACAATTAGAACACAAATTAAACAAGTTTTGCTAGCTGTCTAAACTGTATTTTTTTTTTTCTTCATCATATTCACAGAGGTAACTGCATATGTGTACACAGTTATATACAATGCACAGCCTCACACACATTGGGATTTTCAAGTACACACAAACTGCAAATTACACTGGGGCTACGCACTGATGCATAAAATATCTTTATATGTAAAGTCACATTCAACATGTGCATGGACTGAATCCAGCTACCACCATTTTTACATTAGTCGTTGCTGGAAGCCCATGATTGCCTGCCTATGCTCAATACACATCTGTAGGGTTCACTCAGCTCTTTCAAATGGTGCCTTTCTTTTAGTAAAGCTACATGCAAGAGAAGACTTGCCCCATCCTTGCTGTGGGTTTCCTGCACAGCAATAAAGTTGGGATAAGCACTATGAAAAAGACAGTGCCTGTGGGTACGAGTCTGTGGGAATTAGTCCATTAAGAGAGCTACCCCTAGGCATTTTTTTTTTTTTTTCCAAGCTCTGTTTTTCATACTGAACAGTTCCTTTTAATGAGCACTAATGTCCACTCTGATCAATATCTGTATCAGAAAGCATCACTGTCACTCTGGTCATATTCTCAAAGTAAAACAGAAAAATTTCAGTGGTTTTTTTTTAGCAGTGTAATTCCAGCCAACCTTTCTTGACAATGAAATATGGAGAAGCAGAATGAACATAAACACTCATGGATCTTTCTCCTCGAGATGGCCTTTCTTAATTTCATGACAGCCCTGTGATTGATACTGTCAATATCCATGACACAAGCCACTTCTCTCCATTTGTCAAACTACAGTAGAACAGCAGCAAACAGTTGGGAACACACATGTTGTTATCCATAAGACTCACTCAGCACAAATAACGTTGAAAGCATTTTTACAGCAATAGACAAAAAATAAGGAAGAAGATTCACCCTTAGGCCTGCCCTTTTTTGTATGTTAGCATTTTTTTAGGAATCCATGCATGATCATGTGTCTTGCTAATAAAATGCTGATACATGTTTTCTAGTTCTTGCATGAAGGCTTTACCATTTTTCCCCACAGACAGAGGTGTTGAGTCACCTCAACAGTGGGATGTGATTCCCTGTCATGAGAGACTGACTACCATGTGCAGTAGGGGAAGAAGGACCATCGTAATTCAGAAACTTGGACAAGGAAGTAATTAATCCCCCTCTTTTTCAGTACCACCCTGGAAAAAATCCATGCTGAAAGCCTGATTAGAATCGTCTGAATTCAGATCTACTCATCATATGTCTACATGCTTCTATCTGCTGAATTTAAATTTAAATGGTGCCAAAGGTGGCATATTTTATAGTTTGCTTATAAAAAGAAAAATAGAAATGGAAAATTTAGCAGATACCATAAAAGTTCCAGAAATCAACAGCATAGTATCATAGAATGGTTTGTGTCGGAAGGGACCTTTAAACCCCCCTGCAGTAAGCAGGTACATTTTCAAGTAGATCAGGTTGCTCAGAGCAACTGAGTAACATACTCCTATGCAAAATGAAGCATGTAAGCGTCTATAGTTACTGAACAACTTTAACACATACAAGTTCCTTGAGCTTAAAGTATCTCTCCCAATAATAATGACATTCCCACTCTCCTAGCCATCAGTGAAGGCCAGTAAATTACTGTAAATTCATTCACTTGCAAAAGTAAACTTAACTCCAAAAATTTTCATGTGTCCTGTCTGCAAAGAATTTAAATTAATGTAATTTGCGTAAATAAATATGAATGTCAAGAATTCCAGGCAAGGTCCGAAATAGTTTTATGTTTTTGTATTACATTCATACTCTTTGCTGCTACACTGAGAATAGACTGGTTTTCATTGCTTCATTTAAGATCGGGGGTTTTTTCTATTATTATCCTTGCCACCTCCACCTTTTAAAGTGTCTCTTTTGCATTGACTAGTGGTCTAACAGGAAAAGCTTGCAGCCTTCTTCAAAGGCTGTTTTACAGTATTATTTTGAACTAACAAGAAGTAAATAGATGTTACAATTGTTCCTCCTCTAGCAATCCCTTAAATACCCTTCAGGTATGCTTTGTCCCCCAGCTTAGTTAGCTATTCTGTTGGTGCTTGCACAGCAATGACAGACTGTGTGTAGTCTAACCTTGTCAGCTGTTTCTAATTACTGCAGCGGTGCCACAGACTATGCTCTCTCTATAGGCCTAGCAGTCAGGTCTCATGAGATTTACCAGTCCCAGTGATAATTGAAGTTGTTCAACCATAACGTTTAGTTAGTATTCAACAATCTATCCCTTTAAGAGTCACATCTAGATGTTTTGACACAATTTCAAATTGCACTGTGAGAATGTATTTGGTTCACGTGGCAAGGTTTTGGTAACACAGGGGTGTTACAAGGGTGGATTCTGTGAGAAGCTGCCAGAAGCTCCCCTTATGTTTGACAGAGTCAATGCCAACTGGCTCCAAGATGGACCCGCTGCTGCACAAGGTTGAGCCAATCAGTGACAGTGGTAGCACCTTTGGGATAAAATATTTGAGAAGGGGAAAAAAAAAAAAAAAAAACAAACAACAAAAAACCCAAACTACCTGTGCAACAGCAACTGCAGCTGGAGAGAGGAATGAGAATATGTGAGAGAAACAACTCACATATTCTCCAAGGAGACCAAGACAGACACAGACCAAGTGCATACACCAAGGTCAGTGACGGAGGAGGAGGAGGATTAGGAGGAAGAGAAGGTGTCCAAGCACCAGAGCAGAGATTCCCCTGCAACCTGTGGTGAAGACCATGGTGAGGCAGGCTGCCCCCCTGCAGCCCATGGAGGTCCATGGTGGAACAGATATCCACCTGTAGCCCACAGAGGACCCCACGCCAGAGCAGGTGGATACTCGAAGGAGGCTGTGATCCCATGGGAAGCCTATGCTGGAGCAGGATCCTGGCAAGACCTGCGTCTCCATGGAGAGAGGAGCCCACACTGGAGCAGGCTTTCTGGCAGGACTTGTGACCCTGTGAGGCACTCACGCTGGAGTGGTCTGTTCCTGAAGGACTGAACCCCATGAAAGCGATCCACACTGGAGCAGTTTGTGAAGAACTGCAGCCCACGGGAAGGGCTCACATTGGAGAAGTTTGTGGAGAACTGCCTCCTGTGGAAGGGAACCCACACTGGAGAAGGGGAAGAGTGTGAGGAGTCCTCCACCTGAGGAGGAAGGAGCAGCAGAGACAATGTGCTATGAACTGACCACAACCCTCATTTCCCATGCCCCTGCTCCACTGGAGAGGAGGAGGTAGAGAAAAATCAAGACCAAAGCTGAGCCCAGGAAGAAGGGAGTAGGGGGAAGGTGGTTTAAGATCAGAGAGACTATTTAAACCCTTGTATTATTAAACACATGCATGCGCATTTGCAACACTCCTTACTTCAATATGCTTATTTGGCTCAGGTCTACTAAAAAGTTCAAATATACCATTCGTCTGACAAACAATTCTGACCAAAGAATATCTATAAGTAGAATTAATTCCTTAATTTTTTTTTTACTTAGAACAAAACAAAATAATTCTTCTTAAAAAGTTTTAAACATATGGCCAGGCAAAAAATTACTATTTGTGGACAGTATCCCTCAAAACTGATCGTACATTTTACAGAAAACAGGAAAACTACTATTTAAGGCCTGAGAAGAGGATAGAGTCTCTTAGATACATTCTGAATACTAAGTCTCCCAAAGCTGTTTTCATTAACTATGGATGATCATTTAAATCATAATAGTCTTACTGATCCTGTGGCTCACCAAATATTTCTGGCCATAACAGTCCCCCAAGTGAATTTAGATCTGCTTTTTTTCTGATTAAATTTGAATAGAGATGATTTTGATACAAAATAAGTTACTATTTTCAAAAGTGTATTTTTATGGTTATGATTTATTAAAAGCAGTAGGGAATTTAAATTTATGGATCAGTTATATCAAGTATTTAACTAAACCCATGAGAGTCCTGAACACTATACTGCTAATCCCAAAATAAATATTTTAATCCACTTTTCAGCAGAGTCTTAAAATAATGCTTCTTTCAATATGTTTAATTTTATAATTTGTGTTTCTCTGAATAGAGTTCCATGGATGAATTAGTAAAAAAATCACAATGTAGAAAGAAAATCAATAGTTCTCAACTGAAGACCCCTTACAAAATACAATCGGGTAGTAATTGATTTGTAGTGAAATTTCCTATTTAATTCTAGTCACATGTAACTGGAGTAAAGGCACGCACAACAGATTAATTTGTCTGTGTACTAATGCTCTCAAGTATACCACCTCTGCAATGATTATAGTATAACTCCAATAAATTAAATAAATTTTGAAATGAGCTCAGAGCTTGCCAAATGCACCTTTTGTTAATGACAGGAAGTTGTGCTTTGGCTGGAATTTACCACTGCCTTTTGTTAGAGAGCTGTTCCACAGAAGGGGAAAAAAGGGGAGAATAATGATATAAATTGGGTTCAGCATGTATGTGCTTAGAATAAGATAACAATTTAGTGTTTCCTCAGACACAAATGGGTCCTATATCGCATAAGTTGACAATAGCCATTTATCCACAGGATAAATCCTCTGTGGTAATTCTAGAGGGAACTGGACAACATTAAAACAATATTTGATTTTTTAGAAATAACTCACCACCACCAGATGTTTTATTTGCAGATGTTTCTTGTCATGTTCACAACAAAAGCATAACACCTGACAAATGGCTTGCTATTGGAATGAATTAGATACAAAACTAAGGTCATTATTTTTTTAAAAATGTTTCTTCTACTTAAGTTGCTGAAGTATAGAACTCTCCAAGACTCACCCATTAAGAGCAGTATTACATTGCATTATAATCTTTTGACCTAACACTCGCACCTCTTTACTTTATACTTTGTGTCTCCAAAGGTGCAGCATATCATCAAGGTCACTTAGAAAGGCTTTAACTCAGGGTGCTTTTTACAATAAACTAGAAACTGTACTGGCATAACAAACACCACTTTGGTAAATCCTGAAGGAGCCCACACTTCTGTGTGTTTCAGTACACACTCTTCTTCCCTATATACAGTATTAGCAAACACTGTATGTTAGCAATGCATTGTTTCTGAAATCAAGCATTCAAAAATAGGAGACACCAGAAGTAATTTGAATTCAGCTATTTTGTGTATAAGCATTATAATCCTGTTTTTAATTATCAGCACATACTGTTTTTCTCAGACTTCCTGACTCTATGTTTAGCATAATTGATATTCATTTAGAAAAGTGGGTATTCTGCTTTTTTCTTTTCATCTCTATATTTTCATGTTAGGACTGTAGGCTAGCTAGGCCTTGCTAATTTGTTTATATCATCAACTTTTTAGTTCTTTCCATCACTCTAGAATCTAAGTTCTTTACGTCTTCGCTCAATGTCTTGATAAAATGAGAACTGGTACTGCTATTTTATAGTTAGTAAAACAAGGCACAGAGGAACTCAGTTTAACATTTTTTTTTACCTCATTTTAAATGTCTGATATGAAATGAACAATGCTTTTCAGAGCCTGCAGCATGGGATCTCATGCAACCTGTTTGGAACCCCACACATAAATCTTCCATGGGCAAAAGTATGTACAACTCCTTCAAAATATCACAACATACAGCTCAAGCTCAGGAACTAATCATGTTGTATTATCTTTGCTCCATCCCTTTCTGTTTAAGTCTTGCCACTCCTCTGTATCCAACCCAGTCAGTCTCCTTCCCGTCAGTAAGAAACTAGAAAATAGGGAAGACAGTCAGCTAGTAGGTGTATAAGTGATTAAATTACAACCCTTAATAAATTACAACTCATCAGCTGATTGTCACCTCTGTAACTAGTCACCTTCCATTTGCAGTGGTAGAAGCACAGTTGCACAATGAACTGAAGTGGTTCCACTGATGAATGGTAACTCATCAAGCCAAAGAAATCCCATCATCTGCTGTCACCACCATACCTACATCACCTGAAGTGACTGTTCCTAGCGCCCTCAACACCTACTGAGAAGTGAGGACCCAGCTGCTGCAATTTTCAGCATTTTCACACACTTGAAGCCTGGTACTGACCAGTGTGATTCATACAGATTAAGTCTTTGAGGAATGTACCTCAAATTCCTTTGACTCCTTTCAAACTGTGGATTGTTTTGCTTTTAGAGCAATCAGCTTTGGAAGGTCTTTCAGTTGGACAAAAAAAGAGATGTATGATACTGTGAACCATCCTGCTAGATTGTGTTCAAAAGCATGGAAATGCATAAATTCCTCCAGAAAAGGCTGCAGTTTTTAAAACACAGGAACATTTTCCCTTTAATTCCTTTTTTCAGAAACAATTATTTTTGCTGAAATAATTGTTAAAAGTGTTATCACAATAGCCACAGAGACAATCCGAAGTTAAATTAGCAAACAGGGTATTAACATTAAAATACCAGGTGACTTCAAGTCCGGCCACATTCTCAGCAATGAGAAGGCTTAAAAAAGGGCAGTATTGCACGATAATATCATAGTGATGTCACATGATAGTTCACTAAAATTTCAAAAACCATTAGAAAATGGGTTCAGATATTAAGGGGTTTGTCGCAGACAACAGAGAAAGAAAGTCTTTCCAAATGGTCTGAGGTTTTGGCTTCCTCTGCTCATTTGATGTTAACCTCTCCCAACAAGTAGTCTATCATATTTTATAGCTAGCCACAGAGTTTTCTCCTGGAAAGCATTTTACTTCAGACAATGTTACTACTCAGTTATGCAAAGAGTTCCTGATAGCATGTGAATAGACAGACAACCCTATTGTATGGACCAAGTGATTTTTAATAGTGAATTTCTGTACACTGGAAACTTTTCTAACACTGCAGGATTTCTTTCAAGCAATTATACTAAAAATGTTGAAAAGACACAAATGTTTTGGTCAGCACTAGTGTCAATGGTTTCTTGCGATGTGGCATTTATGACAGTAGTACAGGTTCAATTTGCAAGTTGGATCTGCCTGGTGGCAGTCTGATTCAAATGTCAGCCCCTGGATATTTGTTCATATTTTCCAAAATGAATACTATATTACAGTAAACTAAAAACTTCTGTCATTTCCACACAGTCTTTTTTGTATATATGAAAGTCTACCATTTTTCTCTTTCAAACGTATAATATTACCAACCTCTCTGGAAGGAGTGACATTTCCTCTACTGAGAAGCAACTTCTGTTTTCACATAAGACCCATGCATCAAGTATAATAAAGTTAGGAAACCAAAAGTAACATGCGCTTCAATGCCAGGAGTCTATTCAAGGTTTCACCACGAGTTTCACACAAATTCCAAGATAATGAAGTTACTTATAAGAAAGTATAGAGACTGTTCGAAGAGGTTGAATTTTCACACCCACACATCCTCGAATGATTGAAAGAACTGAGTTTTGTGAATGTAATCCTGTAAATAGATAAGGACTGCTTCAAAAAATAAAATAGTGTGCATTTATTTTTGAATCAAAGTACTATTATCATACTCATTGATCTTAAAATAAATACAGAGATGTTGCTATGCAATTGATGAGAGCGAATCCTATGTATCCTACATAATTCCTCTCTCCAGCAATGTTTCACCATGAAAAAAGCACTTTATATTTCTAGAGAAGGAAAAGTGTAAAACATTTTTACATCATCTGAATTCAGGAACGTCTCTCTTTGTGTAGCTACAATTAAGAATGTTACAAGAGGGTCCCTCCATCAGTTCAATGACCCACTTAACCTGTGATAAAATTCTTTATTCTATGAGGTGAAGGACTAAAAAAAGACAAAAGTTTCAGTCACACAGAAATATGCTTTCAAAACCAGTGATAGAGAAGTTGGGAAGGAAGTGAAGGGACAAGATGGTAGTATTAGAAGAATGACTATCAAATTCAGTCCATTTTCTGGAAATGTACCTTTTACTGTAATAAAGTACTCTTTTCAACGTGTATAATTTGAAGTGTGTTGCCCAGTGTGCAAGTATATGAGCGAGAGAGAAAGATGACTTTTTAGAAGGTAGTTAGGGATCTTCCCCATGAACTTATGAAAGTCAGTGCATTTGCTCCATTTAGTTCAGTGTTCTGAAGGAAAAAAGCATCTCTTCAGATAATCACAGGCAAGGGTGATTTTTATAATATCAAAGGGAGGGGTGATCTCTCCAGAAACATCCTCCTTTAAGTCTTAAAGCAGGCTAAGCAAGAGGTTGCCTGAACCACTGAAAACCTGCTCCAGCATATCACTGTGAAGCTATAATCCATTTCACTGGTGCTTAAAGTTCAAGCTGAGTTTTCTGAATTGCAAATAAGTTCCTGTGTAAAGAACATTCCATGTATGTATCCAGTCAGTGTGGTAAAGTTGTTATTACAGCACTGCCTGAAATAACTCAGCTGTCAAATTCACTTCAGGCTGAAATTCAGTCTACATGGTCTCAACTGGCCAGCAATTTCTTTTTTCATATACAGTATGTTTAAAAAGTATTCAGACTGTTACAAGTCATGAGGTGACAAGTCAAAAAAAAAAACCAAAAACAAAGAAAAAAGAAAAAGGGCGTCAGAAAATTTTAAAGTGGTATTATCAGTTTTGTCTCCCACTTATTTGCATCACTGGATATTACATTAGAAGAATAACTCTATGACATCAAGTATTTTACTTGTTCATTATATTTTCAACATTGATTTTAGGGCCAGACCTCTTTTCATGAAAGATTTGTCTACATTACCTTTTCCACATAGCTAGTTTACCCCTTAACACAGTATTAGCAAAGCCCATTTTTTAGTCTATCCCTAGCACATAGACAATTCATGATCTCTGTGCGCCCTAATAAATACATTGACAGCAGTTTGAGATCAAGAAAAAAAAAGTTTTGTTACTTTGAATCCATATAAAAATTCTTTCAGTCTGAAACTACCAAATTTCAATTGAATTTCAATGCATAATTGCAAATACAGTGGAATCCGAAAGCCTAGTTGTTGTTCCATTCTTGTACTCTGAAATTCCTTATCAAGTGTCTACCATGAAGAACTTTTAGTGATTCAACAATAATACGTTGTTCAAGAGACTTTGATCAGATTTTCCATCTGCTTGAAGAATATGCAATTTTTGTATATATCAACAAAACAATTAAAAATGCAGAGACTTTAAACAGGATTCAATATCAATATATAGTTCTTATGAAAAATATTTCATGTTAAAATCATCATAAGCTTTACAGAGCACAGCTGACAGCTGCATTGACAGAGACACCTATACAGTGCCTACTGTGGCAAACATGAGGCTAGAACTTTGCTGCATTATAGACAAAACAGGAGAATAATTTTACATAAATAGCATTTCACTAATCAAATTTCTCGTAGCTTGAATTAGCCATAAAATGGAAGATATTATATCTCAGCAGTAAGAGAAGTTCTTGGATGAAAATGATGGAAAAATCAGAGAATGTAATATCTATTATAAATAATGTATTTACTTTTTAAAATACTGAAATTATTTAAAGTATTAAATAATGAAGGGAAAAAATAATAGCTAAATCTTATAAATTAAATGTTAGAAAATAGTCACCAACTGTCCTATGTGTTAACATGGTTGCTCCAAAAGGAAATTACTCAAAGGGAAAAAAATTTAGCAAAATGAAGCAGCAAACTATATTTTACAGGGAACTTAGGTCAAATTAAAAAGATTTCAAATGCATAACACAAGATGTGAGACTTCCTGTTCAAGCCAGAGCATTTGCTGGAGAAGGTCCAATTTTTATGTCAGATGGATAGCCCATTACAACTTGGTATCTTCAGCACTGTGATGTTAAGTATGTGCTGTCTTTTCAAAACAAATTTGCTTGGTTCATCAGTTACTGCTGAGTATTGTTATGTTTTTGTATGCTAGGCAGAGTCCTCTCAAAATCCTTTTCTTCCCTCTCTCTAATAGCGTGGAGGAGATTGATGATTAAGATCCACTTGTCATCGTTCTGGAGCAGCACTGCCTTGTCTGGAATAATGTTTTGTCATTGCAAGAATAAGATGCCATGTCTTTATACTTGATATTGCTACCTTTCTCGTTAAATCGACTAAAATAAGAGCAACATAAAAGTAACAATCAGATGAAGAGCTGGTGAGAACCTGTTATTGTCCATTACATTATTGGAATCGTAAGCCAGTTTAAGGAAGCAAATTTATAATATTTTACTGTACTGAAATGCAGCTGCAAGAATTTGTATAATCTGATGAGATGAAACATCAAACATTATTGGATTATAGCTGTCCTCACAGCTCCTGCTCCAGACTTTTATAGCAGCTGGCAGTCCTACATAAGTTTGCTGTGCTACATTAGTCACCTTTAAAATATTTAAAATCTTCCTTTAATATTCAGTGCAGGAATTTTATGGAAGTGTTAATTATCTGTAAGTCACATATGCTACCATTTGATTACTATCTTGCTTTACAATTGTGCTGCTTAGTTTTTGTCATATTGAGGGGTTTCCTAGGTTTGCTACTTGGACAGAACAGACCCATCTGAAACTGCCTGTATTCTGCACTGAGCACAGTTCACAGACAATGCCAGAAATCTTGTGAGAGGTTTTAAGGATGATTAACTACATAAGAAGGATAATTGAATCTAAAAAAAAAAGAAATTAAAAAAAATCCAACCATGACCTTTTCACCTTCTTCTTTCCATACAGCTAAAGAGAAAAAAACAAACAATCCAATATATCCAGTAACTGGTACTGTAATAGAAGAGCAAGAAACCCATCTTTCAAAAGACAAACATTTTTTAATTATTTCTTTTTAATGTCAATTGCTCTCCAGTCCTTAGGCTAAATCTGGCCTGGGTGTGCAAATTGACAGACCTTTTGAGATCTTTTGAAAGGGGATTGGGTGGGAATCACAGAATGTTGGGGATTGGAAGG
>NW_010295138.1:0-18915 GCF_000700745.2 Antrostomus carolinensis
CAAACCATTCTATGATTCTATGATAATACCTATGTTCATTAGCTTAGCTGTAAAGTGAACCCATGCAGTTAAATACGGGGAGAGTTCTGAGTGGGCAGCGACATTCAAGTGCCAAGGCATCTTTCTGGAAATGAGAGCAAACCTCTATTTTGTGTCACAGAGACAAGGAGGAGAGGGAGGTTAGGGATCTCACTTAAGCATTATTTATTTTATTGATTAGTGGCTCTTGCAGGTTTACTCAGAGACTTTCTTCTTCCCTTTCCCTCGCCTCTAAAATTGCCTTTGTCTTGAAACTCTGGACCTTGTTTTAAACCCTTGCTGTGCCTTGAGCAGGATTTATTGTTTGTCAGAGCACCCAAAGGAGGTCATTTAGCTTTGGGTGGAGGCTGAAACTGCTGTTGTTTAAGTTTTCAGAAAGAACCCCTAGATAAATGAATCCAGCTCTTTCAGCTGCTGCCAATTCCTGTCAGAAGGGTTACATAAACATACTCTAAACCTCGAGGGTATTATAAAGAAATCTTATAAAATATCAACTTTTGTTAATCTCGGAATGAACCAAAATGGTGCTAAACTGATTTAAACCCTTAGTGAGAAAAGAATAAACCAAGTGTCCTATAAAAACCCGGTATTTCCGACCTCTTTCTCCGTGTGCTGACCTTTGTTTCTTGTTGCCCTGCACCTTTACTGTTGTCATTGAATTACTTTTTTTTCCTTTAAACAAATATTTCCTGTGTCATGTATAGTTATTGAAAAGCTTCTTCAAGTCTGTATAGATTCTAGTAAATTAGCCTTTTGTGTTGCCAGCGCAGTGGGAGTGAGTGACAAGTTGGCTTAATGTTTTAGTGAGTTTTTAACACTCACTAATATGAAAATTTAAGCTCAGTAAGGGGCGTCTACAAACTTTCTTTTAGCGATCTCATTGTGTTAAAGAGTACATTTCATCACCTTTTTCAACATTTCTCTCAGAAGCTGAAAGATGATGGCCTGTCTCTCTGATGAGTACTTCTTACTGAAGTATTTTGTCCCGCTGACTCCTCAGATAAAACTCTGAAATCCTCGGGTAGCAGTGGTTGGGCAGCAATGCTAGTGACAGCAGTGGCTGGTTCAGATAGAGGTAATTCAGTTGGTGCTCTAACCTGGAATTTCTGGGGAAAAAAAAAAAGGTTTGTGTCAAGGAAATACCAATCAGTTATCGTTGACCCTTTGTGATAGTTTCACGGGGCCAGCCCTTGGTAGCAGCCAACACAGCCATTCACCCACTTTCCCCCACCCCCAGGGGACAGGGGAGAGGACTGGGGAGGCAAGGATAAAGGAGGCTTGTAGGTTGAGATAAGAACAATTTAATAATAGAGAGAAAACTTAAAATAATACTAATATGAAAATAGTAGTAATGATAACAGTAACAAAATATGCAAAGGAGTGACACCCAATGTTATAGCTCACCCCCCTCCTGACTGAGCCCGGCCCATTCCCGGGTAACGACCCCGGAGGAGCGACAATCCCAAACCGAAACTGCAATCCTGGAAGAATGAGAGGCCAAGCGAAAGCCAGAGAGAGCTAAACAGAAAGAGAGCCTCACTAATATACTGGACATGACGTGATATGATATGGAATATCCCATTGGCATGTCTAACTGTCAATTAAGTTTATTAATTTAAATATTCTTCTCCCCACTTAAATCTTGTGCTTGTGGACTAGCAGAACACAAAGTCCTTCACTTCCAGTGACAAAAATGCAAGCATTGATACGTTATCAGTGTCTCTCTCATAGCAAATCCCAGGCTGAAAGCAAAACGCAGCACAATTCTAGCTACTGAAAAAGAAACCCAGCTCTGTCACAGCTAAAAACCAGGACACCCTTGTTTAAAGAACATCCAGATATTTGTCTACATATAAAGGACAAAAAGAGACCCTCAGCTGTCCCATGATGGCCAAACAGAAGCTGAAGTTTAGGAGGTGTGTGTATATTCACATGCTTGTACCAAAAAAAGTCTTCATACAGAGGAGAATGGGGAAAAGGAAGAGACCTGCATCAGAATATCCAATGACCAGAGGCTGAGGGGTTCACTGGGATATGGGAGACAGGCACCGGGATTCCTCATCTGTAGCAACGACAGCAGAAATATGAACAGTGATCTGACAGGTCTGTTCTTTACACTCACAATCACAAGGATATATTCTCCCTCTCTCTCATTTTCCTCTTCTGAATAATCCTGGATTTGTTCCAGTATCAGAGTTAAGAAAAAATCTGTGTCATAACAGGAGTACACTAAGAAGACACGTCTAACTGCAGTCGTTTCAGTCCTGACCACAGAATAATACATTAATGCGTGTGGTAACAGGCATTGTTACTAGCCCACTTTAAAATGCAGTTTCCCCATTTTCAGTGGTTTAAACATCTAAGTCTTTAATTACAAAGTAGATGGAAAGTTCCAAAAGGATCTTGCAGTGAAGGGTTTCATCTTTGTTGCTGCTACATTTGTTTATTTTTTGTAGGTTTGTCTGTAGATAAACTGCTGGTAAACTTTAATTTCTTTCTTGTTATCATTGCGCTCTTTCACTCCTCTGTTTCAAGCACAAATAAAGGTTGTAAAATATGTGTCGTGGTTTAACTCCAGCTGGCAACTAAGCACCACGCAGACGCTCACTCACTTCATCCCACCAGGGATGAGAATAAAAAAAACACACCTAAAAGTCATGTGTTGAGATAAGAACAGTTTAATAATTGAAAGAAAATAAAATATTACTATATGAATAATAATAGTAATGAAAAAGAAGATAACAACAAGAGAGAGAAAAATCCAAGGAAAAAAACAAGTGATGCACGATGCAATTGCTCACCACCCACTGAGCGATGCCCAGCCGGTCCTCCAGCAGTGACTGGCCCCTCCCAGCCAACTCCCCCCAGTTCATATGCTGAGCCTGATGTCCCATGGTATGGAACATCCCCTTGGCTAGTTCAGGTCAGCTGTCCTGGGCATTCTCCATCCCAGCTTCATTTGACCCATCTCGCTGACAGAGCATGGGGAACTGAAAAATCCTTGACTAAGGATAAGCACTACTTAGCAACAACTAAAACATCAGTGTGTTATCAACATTATTCTCCTACTAAATCCAAAACACAGCACTGTACCAGCTACTAGGAAGAAAATTAACTCTCTTCCAGATGAAACCAGGACAAAGTGCTATGCCAACAGCAGCAGGAAACAAAGGTCTCACTGATTTACAAAGGATGAAAAGCACTGCAGGCTTCCTTGGCTGTGTGTTGCAGGACTGAGATGGAGTGAGTGTCCTTCAAAGTGAAAGGAAACAGCTCTTTTTCCTTATCCACTGACACCTTTGCCAACCTTGGGCATACTCCACTGCACTTAATAGGAGTTGCTGCTCATCTGGTATTCTCAAACCTCCTGTGGTTTTACTTGAGATTCAGTTTTACTCCCATGGAGTGAACAGATCTGTCAACGCACTTTACATCACTGTCAAGTAAAGGCCAGATTCTACCAGCTTTCAATTACTCCCAATTCAGACTCCAGACTTGTCAGTGAAGCAGCGGATATCCGTGTCATGCAACTTTTGTTCCGTGATACCTTTTGATACCTACCTTTTCTTAGGATAGTCTCATCTCCTTTTAGCCAGTGAATTAAAATAGGACTTCTATAGAGGGTAATTCAGAATAAGGACATAGCTCCAGCACTCAGATCATGCTAACTGACCTTAGTCTCTCTACTGGTTGTAGGTTACTGACCCTCTCTGACCAGGAACCTCTCCACAGCTGTGCTACATTCTCCAGACACACAAACAGGTAGAAGTAGAAATTGGGGCCAAGTTTTCAAGGGCTTAGCACATCCTAACTGCACAGCTTTTACTTTGACATTAAAATAAGACCTTCAAATCTAAGAAGCCTTCACTACTAATCTAAAAAGTTCCTTTGAAAATCCTGCTCTCTGTGGGGACAAGGCACTCTCTGCAGAGTTTTGTCTCTAGTTTTTCCAGAGCCATTCTAAAAGCTCCATCCTGTCATGGGAAGAGATGACTTATCTGGCTGCCCTTGCGCAGAAGCACAGGCCCACGCAAACACAGTCTGGTTCCATGTTGTTGCCTGGGGTGACACACATAGAATATCAGATGCAAATACAGTGAGTATTTGAATGGAATTCAGAAAGTGTATGCTTTTAAGATAAAGTAGAGCCAAGTCCTTCTGTTGCTGCTTTGGATGCAAATGTATTTATAATTAACTCTTGTTTTTGTATGTATCCCTTATCTTGCACCTGTTATCATCTTTGTTGTAAAAAGCTTAGGGGTAAGCTTGCCAAATGATACGCCCCATCTGTGCTACCTGGATAAACAGTGTTAGCAAGAAACATGCAAACTGAGAAGCCACAAGTTCTTGACAGACAGGTACCAGCGCTTTTTTCTCTGGCTAGCAAGGACAAGGTCTTTGTGTTCTTTCAGCAAGTTGCCAACCTTTTTCTTGTTTGAAATTATTGTGAAGTTGTAGGAGGGAGATGAGAGAGAGAGGAAGTTGGGGGTGTGCAAACTCATTTTTGGCATGCAGGTAAAGTCAACTGCAAATATAACGAGGATTTCAATGGAGTCCACCAAGTGAATGTTATTTTTACCAGAGCCAAAATAGAGCTAAATCTTGTGTCTGCTGTGTTGGAGGAAGGTGCATTTGTTGTGAATGCTGCTCTTGTTTATATCTTTTTGCTTGGACCCCTGCAAACCAGACTAGCACTCCAAAGGAGGGAAGGTGAATAATGGGAAAGAGCATCTTTCTTTACAGCAGACTTTCTTTACAAGTCTGTAAAGAAACAACAGCAGATCTAGCAAGGTGAGAGAGCTCTGAGGCATTGCGACCAAGAGGCAACAGTAGGGGAGAACAACTTGTTCCAGAACCTTATCATGTTCTACTGAGATCTCTACATTTTCCTATGTTTTATTTTTTTAGGAACTTAAAGAAGGGAACACTATTGAGTAATTAAAGCACAAGGCTGGCAGCTTGGCTTCTGAAGTCATGTCACTGAGTTCCTGTGGCAACACATGTACTGACTGCAATGGTCACATCTGAGAGTGGCTGACGCTCCTCAGTCCCTGGGCCAAGTCATTTTAACTGACTTGCATCTTTAGCGTTCACATCTCAGGGCCTTTTGGGTGGACGGGACACAGCTCTACTGCACATCAGTGGGGACATAGGGTGGTATGAGACCTGTCCTACTAGGGAAACACCGACAGGCCTCTTTCCAGCTTTGCTACCTGAGAGGGAGGGGATGAGACCAGCAACACTCGCTGTGGCGGGGTGTGGACTGCTCCCTATCCTGCCCTTCACCCTCTGCCTTGCGCTCCCTGCGCAGGCATGCTGCTGCTTACTGCTTGTGTGTGTTAGAACGAGGTAAAGGGTAGAACCTGGCATCATGAGTGCCCTGTCCTAGACCTTGAGCTGTAAGGGAGTTTACCCAATGCTAGTTCACCAAACCGAGAGACAGAAGTAGGACCCACATTCCCGTTGCTGCCTGCCACATGCGGTCTGTATCAGCAAGAACTGGGAAGGGTACCACACCCTGACCTGCCCCAGACTTGTCAGTCAATGAGGAGAACTCATAAACTGGTTACCCGGGCAGAGTCCAAGGTGACAGTGGCTTTTGGCACTTGGAGATATTCTACCGGACACAAGCCAGGAACCTCTGTCTTCTGCTGTTTAAAAAACTGGTGGCCTGAGGGGATCTCTCTTTATTATGGTCAATTCAGCCTGACCTCTGACCTTTCCAGGAACTTTACCCAGGCTCCAAACTCTTGCAGGGTGAGTGTGCTGCCAGGCAGCTGAGCAAAACATACAGATTTGCTGGCAGTGCTACCACATCCCAGGCACCCTTGCTGCCTCCAAGGCCCTTGTAAGAGCTTGTGAAAGGGCTCAGAGAAAACTCTCGGTGCAGAACAGGCACTCCTGGGGTGTTACAGGCCAGGCAGTGTGCCAGTCCCCAGGGATGAGACAGTGCGTTGGGAAGCTCACCTGTAGCCAAAGGCTGGCAGCAGCCTGTCCAAAAGTTACAGAGCTGCAAGGATGCAAACACGGATTCATTCCACCTTGGCTTTTGCTCTCTGCCTCCCAGTGCCAGCCTCCTGCCCAGCTCCTGGTATGAAACTAGCACGTTCTCCTCCATCCTTCCTTCATCCCAGCCCCTCATGGCAGGTGCCAGGCAGTCCCAGTGAGAGCAGGCCATGCAGGCAGCTGCTCAGCAGGAGAGTGCCCCAAACCCTGCAGGCTTCTTTTTGAAAAAGATTTCTTTTTGAAACCCATAGTGCAAGGGTGCAAGGCTGACAACCCAGCTGAAATATCTTTAAATGATTTGACAATTTGATACAGTGCAGACCGTAGGGAACAGTTGTAGGGACAAGACTGCAGAACACAGTGTAGAGACACCCACGTAGGCTCCTGAGACACTGCTGCTATTGAGACACTTGTTCTATTTATGCTAATTTTAAAATGATTATTGAGAGGATGCAGGGCTTTCTGGGGTTGGTCCCTGAGGTGAGTAAGGGATGCTGACGTGCAAAAGATGCTATGATAGCTGGCTCTACCGAGATAATGGTACCTACAGCCATGTGCAGAAACAGGATCTTGGGTGCCTAATTATTTTTCCTGACAAAATCTTGTGCACTTACAGCTCCTCAGATCAGCCAGCAGAGCTTGAATGTCTAGTCAAACTGCTTTCTGCCTCGTCTTTACTTTAGGCAACCATGTTCCCTTATGAAAATCGGCCCAGTTCCTCAGAGGTCACACAGAGTGCTTCCACCCTATTACCTTGGTCTGCTCCATCTCACATTGGGATCCTGCTCTTTCAACCATCCACGTGAGCGTTCATGTGTGCCTTTTTTCCCTTTACATGACAGAAAGAAGCCCAAGCATGGGGTAGAGAATAGTTCTAGTTGGCTCTGCTTTGAGCACAGGGGGTAAACTAGATGAGCTCCAGAGGTACCTTCCAGCCTCTGAACAGAATTCACTGATTCTGTCATTCTGTGAAAAATGTAAATGATAGTACCAGTCCCCACTGGATCAACAGAAAGCACTAGAGTATCCTTGGGCAGAGTACATACAATGTAGTAGAAATTGAGCAGTGAAGAACCCTGCAGAGGAAAGAAGGAAACTGACATGGTGGTTGTGGACACCAAAGTAACTGAAATAAGTTAGGAAGTGCTTCAAGGAAGTGGACAGATAGTAAAATACCCATGTAGCCAGGGAATAACGCAAAATTTATTTTCAGGGGTTTGGGGTGGGTTTTTTTTCTTGCCATCCCCTGGCCCTGAGCATGTGAGGAAGCTGCAAAGCAGAGCCAGCACAGGTAGGGAAACTTCTCATTGTTCAGCAGCTAGCATCCTTGCTGGTTGGCATTGCTGCTCCTCAAAGAGAATCTCTCCCAACTCTGCTTGGCCAAAGCAACTTGCCAGATCCAGGGGGCCTAGGAGAGGAGACACACTTGGGCAGGAACTGGGAGGATTTTCTGCAGAGGACTTCAGGGCACAAATATGCATGGGATTTGCAATTCTGAAGTCTGCAGTGTAGGTAGAAATGTTCTCCCCCAACAGTGGGCCTTATCAGCCAACCATAATCACTACCTAAGTACAGCAGTTGCTGGAAAAATGAGACGCCTAGCTACTGCCCTGCTTTTCACTTCCCCACATTTTTCTGGTGATGTGGGATCTCAAAGCATTTCTAAAACACCTTTCAAAAACTAACTGTTTTCAAATCTGCAAACAGTCCAGAGTTCAGTTCTGAGCATTATAAATGGTCGTGCTAATTAAATGCAGCTAAAATAGTGAAAAGAGCTGCAGGACAGACCAGATCAATGACAAAACACCCTCAGAGAGCACAGAAGGGGAAAAAGTGCTGACGTAGAAAGGTGATTTATGGCAATTCTCTGGTTGCTGAAACAGAAGAATTATTGAGAACCTTAAGGAAAAAGGAGCTTTCGTTTGGAAGATTGAAGACTAAAATCCTTGGGGAAGTAATCCTTTCTGCATCAGTATGGCAAAGCTTCAGTTCCGGGAGGCGGGTCAATGTAGGTCAACGCTTGCACTGGAAATGCTAAGCTGAGGAATTTCTCTGGTCGCCTCCTTCCCCCACGTTGCCTCCTCCTTCTCCCCTGGACAAAGGGAAGCCAGTGCATGTCGGTGTTTTGATTTCAGGTACTGAGCATTCAGCTCCACGGTCTTATTCCTAACCAAAGACTTCAGCGCTAGGCAGCCTGATGCAAAGGTGAAATATGTTACTCCAAGTATAGTGATTCTTATTTTAGCCTGGAGTTAGCAAATTATTAAATGTGGCTGGCATTGGGATTTGGCATCTGTGAGTGTAGGGGGTCCTTTTCTCACCTTTGTCCTCTATAGGCCATCATCATCTTTTAACAGAAAAACATTTAAAGATCAATCTCATACACATACACAGCTGTGACTTACTCACATACAGCTGTGAGTTACTTTGTGGCCCCCCAGTAGCTACATTAAAAATAAAGCGAGGATAAATTTTTACTCAAAGTGTCTTTTTTACACTTTCCTATAATCTGAAAACATTGTTTGAAAAGACTGTCACTCCATATTCTACACAATAAGTAATATTCCAGCCTGATCTGTAATTCCGTTGCAACACAGGAAGAGAATCTAGGAAGAGGTAGCATGTTGATTTTTGAAACTTTTACATTTCTTTTGGATGAATGGAGTTACATATTTGAACAATCATACTGTTATGCTTGGACAGTTATATTATTATATGACCATGACAGGCTGTAATTAGACATAGTTGTCTCACTTTAAAGATATCATTTGCTTTGTTTCAGGAGGTTTCAGCCAGCAATTATTGCAATTGGATGGCATTTCAATGGCCAGTCTCTGCAAACACCTATGATGAGTCACAGCATCGGCAAAACATGGCAAGCGTGGTGGTGTAGTGTCATGTAACAGCAAGTCAGTGTCTTCTGCTAATATTTTAATGACAACCCTCTCAAGTAGACCAAGTTTTCAGAAAGTCACATAAAATGATCTGGGTTACAAAAACACCCTTGGAGGACAGAGCTAATAAAATAAAATAAGCAGCTAGTAGTACAAACTTCATTTAATTTCATTGTGAGGAAAGAAGCGTGGTTTTCTCGCGTGAGAAAGGCACTGCTGTTGTCTGGAAAGTTTCCATATGGCCCTACAGCTTTCAGATTGCTCCAGTCAAAGGTGTCAGTCAGAAGTTTGCTGCACTTTCACTGTTATTGACTCATAGGTCTATATGTATTTCATAAATTTGCTTTATTTGAAAAGCAATGTATAGTTGTAAAGCATTAGTCATTAATCTGGCACCATTTAGCTGCCAAGTATCAATCATTAATCTGGCATCATTATGTGCTGGGTTTGCATTCTAATTTGCTTTGTCTTGATTGTAAAATAACGTATTGCAAACAAAATGCGAGCTCACTTTTTGTTGCCTCTGTTCCAGAGATGCATTTCAGAAGCCGCCTGTTGTGCTGCTTTCCATCGAAGAAGCAAGCAAACCCGCCCATCGTAGCAAGCCACTGCACTGCTTCCTGCTTGCCATGACTAACACAATTACACCAGAAGAAAGTTTAAAATAATTTTGTTAACATTTGGAGCATGAGGATCATCTTCAGCCAGACCTCAGATCGTGCTTTCCACAGCGTTTGGATCACTGAAATGCTCTTACATAAGCCTAATTGACACAATTAGAAGAATGACTCCTTACAGATGTGTGTTGCTGTAGCAACCTGGGGGAGGGCAGCCAAAGTGTCCTCCGTATTTAGCAAAATAATATTAATCATAATAGGTAGAAGCACTTTATCCTTTTTATAAGGCAGTTGCTCAGGAGCCAAGTGCCTTAGCATGTTGCAACAAGGTTCACCATGATGGAGTTGAAATAATTTGCTAAAATTCTCTCAGTAATAACCAAAATTACATGGAGACAGAAACATAGTCAAATGTTGCCCAGATCTCCCAGTTGGGTTAGCTGTTCAAAGCTTTGATTCTGCTGCCATAGGAACACTGGGGGAAGAAAACACCAAAGGCATCCATGGGAGCAGGAGGAGGCCTAAATTGCTGAGCTTCTCTCAGGTTTATGCTACTGAAGTGCCCAGTCATCCTCGGAGAGCACTGTGGGCAGAATTTAAATCCACCTGCCACCTCCTATGTGTTAGAGGGACTCCAGGTTGCTCCGTGTTGTTGGCAGTGGATATGGGTATGGATATGTCTGCAAGGGTTGATGGGCGCCCGTAGTGTGGTGAAATGGTAACAGGTCTCCTGCTTCCCCTGCGGCACGCTGGAGTGGGAACAGCTGCTTTGCAGCGAGGGCCCGGATGGGTTTATTCCTGACTCCGTCTTGCCTGTCCCAGTGTTCATCCAAACAGCACAGTCTGTTTGAAGTGTCAAAGGGACCACGCAAAAATTACCTGAGACTCAGGACTTGTTTTCATGAAATCTCTTGATATTAATCAAATTATAAGTATTTTGACTGCTATGATTGTCGCTTCCAAGTTATTATTTTAACTAACACCATTTAAAACTTTGTCTTGATGTCTTTGCAACTTGAACAGTCCCATTGTGTTACTACAGAGTACAAGAAAATCCTGAAGTCAGCGCTGACGGGGACTGAATAATGGGATTTCCATTTCCAAGATGAAGAAGCAAGTGAACAGCATGAATAAACAAGCAAGTCTGAAAAAAACCAAACACTCATTTTTTGGATGATCATGGAAAATACAGATGAAAAGACAACTCAAGAAGTCATCTATACCATCCCACTCTCTACAGATGGATGAATTTTATCTCTGTCATTCCTGACTAAGTTTTATCTGATCTCTTTTTAAAAAGATTTACAATCCCCTGGCAATCTAGCTTAATGCATCCCTAGCCTTATTTTTACAAAGATTTTCCTAATGTCTAACCAAAGTCTATTTCTGCTGCAATGGAATGTCTTATTAATCTGCAATATCTTTATCTTTGAAAACTGCTCTCATATTTCTGTCAGGTTTCTCTCCATTAGAGCAAACACCCCCTATTTCTCCAGTCTTCCCATATAAGTTGTGTTTTTCTAGAGCTCTGATCACACACATTGCTCTCCTCTGTAGCCTGAGTGTTTTATCTCTCCCAAGCATGGTGCCCTAAGCAAGGCTCGCTGAGCTTCAGCTGACCTTTGCCAATGCTGAAAAAAGGTGGAAGAATTACTTCATGTATTTTATGGCCACTATTTATATTTACACCTCTCAGTATGTAGTTTGCTTTTTTTGAAAGAGTATGCAACCTCCAGAATATTTCTGCAGGGCCACTCCCTACTCATTTGCTCTTCAGTCTGTGTTTTTGCAGTAGATTCTTCTTGACCAGACATAAAATCTTGGATTTCCTATTCTTAAATAGCACCCTATTTTTTTCTCTAACAGTCCCAGCTGTGTAGTTAATTAATGTGACAGTGCTCTGTTGAATAGTAAACTTGCATTTCTTCCAACTTGCTTTCAATTTTTTTTTTTTTAACTTTATCATGCTGTTTTGTGCCTGGAATCTATAAACCTTCAGCTTTGCTCTAATTAAAGTTCCAGAGCCCAGGTACAATTTGTTCATGTTCAGCTTGCACGTAGTCCCTTCACTTACCCTATTCCAGGTACGATGGTATGATTATAGCTGTTTGACCTGTTGCACCATTGGAAGCTCAGCTTGTTCTGATAATAACGCAGTTATGTTTACTGTCCTTGCAGCTCTGGCAATTACATCTCATTACACCACCTTAATTATTCAAGCACTGACATTTGAGTGATAATATGTCTAAAATTCAGGCACAGAGAAAAAAAGAGTTCTTTCAACTTCAGCGTCTTTTATTTAGCTCTTCTCTTGAACTGCCTGTTTTCTCACAACACATTCCTCACTCTCTCACAACCAGTCATGATGTTTTTCCAGAAACCCTGTAAGACACTCTAAGGCCCTGCTTCTGCCAGGTATTTTTGTATAAAAACCATTTCTAATACTTGAGCACTTTCACCACAACAGGATGAACAATGTATCTTTAAAATACATCAGGTACCATGTTCAGAAGCAGTGACACAGGTGAGACCAGTGGCTCTTAGCACATCAGCTTTTGGGGATGAGCCTTGGAGGAGACCAGGTGATTGGAGACTGAGGGCATCACCATCAAGTTATCATATTCTGTCACACTGTCACTCACAGCCAAGAAGTGCTGTTTTGGTGTATATGTTTAAGAATTTAACTAACTTACTTTATCTAGGCTTTGGACCTCACACCAGCTGAACCATCGGCTGGAAGAATACCCCAGGAGCAGCTCTCCTTCATCTTATCCAAGAACCTTTCCAACAACCTACAGCTATTTGAAAAGTTCTTAGACAACCTATAGTAAAAAGGGTTAAGTGCAAACAACTGTCTTGCACCATGCCAGTGGAGTGCCTGATTACCTGACCACATCCTAGTTATGAGGAACTGAGGCAGAGTTACGTGGTCTGCCCAAAGCCATGCAACAGGTTAACAACTAAATCTGGAACTACAGGTCTCTTGCTGTGATGGCTGGACAAGACGATCTTGCTGGCAAGTTTTACTGAAATCATTGCTGTTACCTGGGGAGTTACGTTGTTGTGCAGGAAAGCTATGCATTGCTGTGAACACTAACTTCTCCAGACTGGAAGGGCATGTGGCAGGATCTGCCTCTTGCCTGGAGGCTTCATTAGCACAAATCTTGCAGAGACTGAGACCTCATTAATTTGTTATTGCGCAGAGCCAGTTTTAAAATGCTATCTGAAAAGAGCTCTTCAGATGACTGTAATACCAGATTCTGAGTTGCAGCAATTCAGTATGCAATGATGACTCTTGCACCTGGCTTCTATGAAATGCTTTGCCCAACAGACAAGACCTCCCACGCTATTTATTCATTCAGCAGAGCTCAGCTGGCACAGAGTGCTGGCGTTCATCGTGCCTGACCTAAGCAAGAAAAGGAGCCTGTCAATAAGTGCTTGGGATCCCAAGTCAATTACTCCATGTGTAAACTACATATATATATACACATCTATACTGTAATCCAATGTATAAATAATTTATGAAATACACAGAGGCTCACGTATGCATTTGTATATATGCCATGCTAAAATTAGGTTTGAACATGTGAGCTAAGGACGTTGTGAAGTATTGATTGTCTTTGTTATCGATGCAATGCCTGAGACCTGTGAGCAGGAACGGTCACATCTTTTTTATCCACTGTGATCATCTCAGGCTCCATTGCAATAGACATTATTTGATCTTCTCTCAGAAGTATTTGGCCTTTGATTTTTTTTATCTATTTGGGCCAGTCTGAGCTATGTTGACAAATGTTGGGCTCAGTATTTGCAAGAAACATTCATGACTGAAAAAAATAACAACACAGAATTATGGTGTGTGGCTTTGCACCATACAGACTAAGAGATCTTTCAAAAATAATGATAATTTGCAATTGGATGGAGTCTTACAGTTGAAATCCAAGCACATCCAAGTATATGATGTGATTCATATTACTTGGTGCTCAACTGATGTTGCTAATTCTTTTGTAACTCGTCACAACAGAACAAAGATAGTGCTCACTATTTTAGGAAGCGTATGAATCAGTGGGAGAGCCGAAAGGAAACAAACGGATCACTGGTGAGACTAAAAATGCCTCAGAGATGTGAACAGCGTGTGTCTGCTGACTCTGCGGTTGTGCAGAAAAATTCAAGGAAGTTGTTTTAAGCATGGCTAGCCACACAACAAAACACACTTCAAGCTGACAGTTTAAGGAGGAAGCTCTCTTGGACACTGTCTGTCATTCCCACATGATTTAAAGCACAGATATGCTACAGACAGAGAAACCTACTTATCCTCTCAGTGAACATTAAGTTACAATAATTACAAAGATAAGTCCAGCACAGGAAAGTAAATTACAGCACCAAGGTAAATTCTTCTTAAACTCAACCTGTAGAAGATGCTTAAGAACAACTTTTTACCAATGTGAAACTGTAGCAGCTTTCCCCAGTGTTGATCACAGACACTTGCGTATGCACTGACTGTGGGATGCCCATCATCCTAAGATCACCACTGAAACAAAGAACAAAGAAATGAAATGTTAATAACCATGGTAACAACCCATTGAACATCTGAAGCATGTGGGAATTTCATAGATGTAACAAATGCATGTTCAATGCCAAAGTAAAAAATTCGCATGTCATTTCTCCTTTGGATGATAAGAGCAATTTACTTGACTGTCTTAGGTGGGAGATGTGCTTCTGGAAAGCCTCTCTAATCATAGGACAAAGAGGAAAACAGTAAGGCAGCATGATGCCTGGTTGTACCCAGAGGTACAACAGGGTCTCTTATTACCAAGGGCTTGAAGGAGAGGACAGGTTCAGGCAAGAGCAGTGAAGCCATGATGGACTTTTTTTTTCTAATACAAGAGACAACTATGAGAGGGGACAGACAACACCAATGGAAAATGTTTGATGAATGCCTCTGGGCTCAGGAGAAAAATCGTTCACGTAATGTCATGAGAAGAGGCATCTGCCTCTGGCTCTCTACTGTCTGGCACTGCCGTACAGCACTACCTGCTGAGATGCCCAACACACTCCAGCCCGAGCTAACAATTCCAATGCTGTCACTGGAGGTACTCTAGAAAAAAGCAGAGTAATTCCGACCACGGAAATGTATATTGACTTCTGAGAGGATTTTTATTTTGACAGAGTGGAGGAAAAGAGCTCAATGTGTGGCTAAAGGTTACCGATATTTTTTGAATCTGGCTATGAATTACAATGGCTTCCTGCCAATGGCAGTTTAAAGACAGAATTATACCTGGTTTTGCTCTCAAACAATATGAAGAGCAGGAATAGCATTTTGACAGTTTCTAAGGAAAAAGAGCTTTTTTCTAACAAGGACTCTCTGCTGAGAAGGACGACAGTTTTAATGTTTTGGGATAATAGCTCTTGCACAGAATACTGAATCTCTCAACTTTTTCAGTCTGGTTTGGAGGAACATATCGAGTGATTTCTGCCTGCTTGGATCTCGCTCAGCCAAATCATGAGGTTCCTAGTCATGTCAAAATTAGATTCTTGAATTTGCTGAGTTCATGCTCTAGAAATACAGAAACAGGTCTCTAACACCTGTTTTGCATAAAAGTCTGGAAAGGCCTGCTGTTACTCAAAATTTTAACTCACTGCTTGGGAAAATAGCATTAGAAACTTGTGACTTACCGCAGGAACAATCAATCTGGTATCTTTAAGCCAATGTTGCAGGAACCTTTGCACTAACTAAAAGCAGAGGAAGAAGAGCAGAAAGGGAAGTGCCCATTTTCATTGAGACTGATGTTTAAATCTAGAAGTCCACTTCAGAAAAGGGATTGACATTTGCACAAGGACACAAATGTCAGACTGCCTTTTTAAGCTTGGATCTGTTCAGACTTCTCGTGCTTTAAACAACAGGTTTGAAGTGTTTGTACCTAAATTTGGACAGAAAAACTTGGACTCTTTTGAACAACAGCTAGTATCTTTTCCGTAGGGGGGTGGGGGTGAAGGGAAAAATTGTAGTTAATTGTAAACTTGAGGTATTTTAAAAATTACAAACTTCCACTATTTCTGCATATTGCATTGAGCAGGACAGACCAAGACCTATCTGACAGCAGTGGTCTTACAGAATCACGCAGAATCTCTTCCCATACAGCACAGGACTTTCTGCCACAGCCAGATGGAAGCTATCTTCCATGGGGCAAAAGGCATTAGACTTGGTCTTAATCACAGCTGGGTTCAGGGCCTTAGTTTTCAGCTGAACATTAAACTGAAACTTTGGTTTTGGTTGCTGTGCTGCACTGACCTTGAACCAAGGAGAGACTTATCAGCAAAGGTGAATGGTGTGGAGGTTCCTGTACAGGTAGACCAGGTTCATGCTGCATGGGAACGATGGATTTTTTCATGCAAATCACTGGAATGATATCAAGTGGTTTGTTACACTTTTTTTTTGTTTGTTTGTTTGTTTTTGAGAGAGAATTTTTATTTATCTTTGTCTGGAGGATATATCTTTTCCAAAGTTTAGTCTGTGCAAGCTCTATTTGGCATCATTCTCCCTCCTGCTACTCAACGTTTCTAGTATGGAGAGAGATGTGCATTCTCACCTACCATTTAAACAGGCACATCTGCAGAGCAGGGCCTCTCCAAGAGGCACGACACATGGCAGTGCTTTGTTAAAAGCTCAATGCGTTCATTGTAACTCACAGGTCTTGTGGCAGGAAGGTCAGTGTTTCTGTACTCCATGGCTAGACATATATTGTGCCTGGTAAATACTGCTGTGGTATTTCATCGCAGTGGGAACCCGGACAGTAGGTCATGCCTTGCATTACTGCGTAGGATCTTGAAAAATCAATACAGTTCAAATAACAGGGGACTGTTGCCCAGTTAGTTGTTCACTATTCCTATGACACGCAGAGCACTCTGGATGCACAGGGAAATTTTTGCAGGCACAGCAATGGCTGTGCCATTAAGCTGACACTGAGTACACAGAAAGTACAACGGACTCTCTGCTAACTCCTACCAATAATTCAGAGTCATGCAAGGGCGCATATTATTGCAAACATGAATGGCTCCCTTCCTCCAGAGGTCTTTTCCGAATTTTTTTCAGTAATGCAAATATAAAAGTCAAATTCCTCAAAGGAAGGCGAGTCTCTGAGTCAACTTTTGTGTCCAGCAAGCCCCAGACCAGGGTGACTGTATTTCTTTGGCTGCCTGGAGGCCTGATCTAACAACCACTAGGATCAACAGAAAGACTAATTGATTTGAAAGACTTAATAAAACATCCAAGGCCACAACCTGCACCACTGCAATCACCAGAAAATTTGTCGTTGACCTCAGTGGGTGCAGGGTGAAATACCCAGGCTCTTGGTCAGCAGGTATTTAAGTACACACACATAATTTATTTCATTTGAAACCATTCATGTGCCTAAGTACATGTCAGATCTGGAACAAAAGGGAGCTAGTTGGTTGCCAGGTTGAGAAGAGAGGTAGCTTTCAGTCTCCCACCATCAGCCATGCCATTTCGAGGAAAGAGTGAGCAAGTACATTGTTTCCACCGTTTTGTGGTGATAGGGAATTAAAGAACATACATGAAATGAAGAGGAAAGAAATTGAGAGCAACATTCTAGCAAGAGGAGAGCTTCTATTCCTTTTAATTACTTCTCAAGGGACTTTAAAAAATATAAACACTGGCCTTTTAACTTCATTATGAGTCTGCCTCTCAACTACAACCCAAGCCTTCCGAGGGCTTGCCTATGCTGGAAAAATACATTATGTTAATTGATTAACATGTAATGCTTAATATAACAGTCAATATAAACAAAGCCTACTATGTTTAAATTTTTTTGTTGTTGTTGACCCAAGGTAACCCAGCTGCCAAACATGACTACTCTTGTCTACACTAAGTGCTTTGTATCACCTTAATTAACGTGTTCAAACACAATGTAATTTTGAAGTACAGATAAATCCTTTGGGGCATTTATTCTGTAAATGTAATTTTCTGTCTCGCCTATCCTGAACTCACAGACACGCGCTGCTTCTGCCATCTCCCCACCCCCCTTCAATCTTGGAGCCACTCTCCTTGAAAATCAAAGAGGCTTTGTAGGCTTTTTCCCCAGGTTGCTTCAACTTCTAAACTGAAAGTTCAATCAAATGTAAAATCAGTTTACGCCCCTTGATAGTGCTGATGTTATAAAAATAAAGTTGATCTCATCATGCAGGAAGGATTAGTTCAGCCTAGGAAAATATCATCGAACACCAGACATTTGAAGTTTTTGCAAAAATACTGAAAATCGTATCAGCTGGGCAGTTTGTCAGTCAAATTACAGAGTCTGTTCTCAGCTGCAGGAAGACACTTTTCAGCCTTTTTCCAAAATTTGCTTTCTCCATTTTGTTTTACATAGAAAAGTTTTGTCCTTACGGGGGGGGGAAAGTGTACAAAATAGCTGTAACACATGTTGCACACCTTGTATTTTAGTAGGAAATTACTGCTTGCTACAAATAAAGTTGCTCATGACTACTGAAACCATGAAAAATCCTAAATTTTTCAGATGCATTGCACGTAAAACAGTTTGGCTACACATCACCCATTTATTTCAGCATCTTTGGAAGGATGTAGATATTTGCCTGGCTGGCATTCGCTGCAGTCTGAATCACAGAGTCAAAAAATGGTTTGGGTTGGAATGGAACTTAAAGATCATCCAGTTCCAACCCCCCTGCCATCAGCAGGGACCCCTTCCACTAGACCAGGTTGCTCAAAGCCTCATCCAACCTGGCCTTAAACATTTCCAGGGAGGTGGTATCTACAGCTTCCTTGGGCAACCTGTTCCAGTGTCTCACCACCCTCACAGTGAAAAACTTCTTCCTAATGTCTAATCTAAACCTCCCCTCTTTCAGCTTAAAGCCATTTCCCCTTGTTCTGTCTTTAAATGCCCTTATGAAAAGTCCCTCCCCAGCCTTCCTGTAGCCCCTTCAGGTATTGGAAGGCCGCTAGAAGGTCTCCATGAGCTTTCTCTTTTCCAGGCTGAACAACCCCAACTCTCTCAGCCTGTCCTCATAAGAGAGGTGCTCCAGCCCTTGGATCATCCTCGTGACCCTCCTCTGGACTTGTTCTAACTTGTCGACGTCCTTCCCGTGTTTGGGGACATGGAAGCGACTATTAACAGTGTGACATATTCAGAGTCATATGAAGCGACTGAAGGTGTGCAGCACAGCTGTGTGGTAATTCTGTGTGGCGATTTCACCACCTGGAAATTCCTTTTAGCTGCCCGTGTCTCAGAAGGACGCTGCGTTGATGTTCGTTGCCTCTTTTTTTGGAAGAAATATTTCCCAAACAGAACAAGGTAACTCATGGGCGGGGCGGGGCGGGCGAGGGGGCG
>NW_010295139.1:0-5659 GCF_000700745.2 Antrostomus carolinensis
TTCCAACCCCACCAGTCTGTGATTCTGTTAATTTAAAAGTCCAAATGCAATTACTCTGATACTTCCTTATTTCCTGCAGGGATTCCTGCTCTCCAGCCTAAAACATCAGCTTGAGCTGAGGTTGAGAGACCAGGGATATCTCAAATACAACAGTACAGCAAGAGGATCCAAGCACTGCATGATTCAGTGTGTTCGAGATGTTCTCATGATCAGTTATCCCAACTCCCGAAGATGCACATTCTGTTTACACAAGATTTGTCTAGTTTCAGCTTTTGACTCCTGAAGTCTGCTGTTGCCTTCGCTGGAAGCCGTGAGATGCTTTATTCACTGATCCCCCCCAGACCTCACTGCTCAGCAGTTACATGGCAGCACACACAAAAATGCCAAACCCTGGTCCCTAAAACTGTCTCCGTCCTGCTCATCCTGGTGCATTTTAATGTCTGGTTTTGGGCAGGACATCCAAAGCACACAAAGAAGAGCTTAAAACTAAAGCACTGTCTTATGTATTTGTTGAACCTGAGAAAGGCTCTGAACGTTCATCGTGAGTGTCCCACTTCCTAAAGGCTTAGAAATCTGCACAGTCTGGAGCAGCAGTTTTCTTATTTAAATTGTCTGTGTGTGCTTGGATGAGCTCTGTGCACTGCAGAGCCACTGTGCATCCCACTGGCACAAGCTGTGGCATTTTAAAGGTTGTTTTATTTACAAAAATAAATCATTTTTTTTAAAAAAAGCCTCAAGAGTCACAGTGACACCAGCAACTGCTATTTGCTTTTTGCACAAGTCTTACATTTACAGTTCCCAAGGCAGCATTCCTGTGTGCCCGAAAACATATTGATAATTACAATTGGCACTTTCCGAAAGCAGCACAGTTGGGGACCTTAAAAACCTTCCCAGGCGTTCACTACACCTCACAACACACCTGAGAGACGCTGGGTGACACGCTGACAGCTGGTTTAGTGACTGGCCTGAAGTGCCAGACCAGTAACAGTATTGCAGAACCTCCTCAGTGTCCCACCTCTAGTTCTAACCACGCACGGGTAGGTGAAAAAGAACAGCTGAAGATTACAGTTGGTGCTGCTGGAGCTGAAGACCAGAAATCCCCTGTTCTGGACCTGCAGGATCTGTTTATATGAATGAAATCCCAGAACTCACAACCCAAAGAGATCTCTGCATCACCAAGGCTGCCCTCTGTGCATCACCATCCACCCCGTTCACCCAATCATCTGCTAAACCCAAGTAGCTAATTTTACCCAAGCACAAAGTGCACTTGGCTAAAACATTTTCCAAAACAAAAGTGAGGCTTTATCCAACACCACGGCCCTGAGGAGGAACCTGACCTGCTCAGGCAGTGACAATACAGCTTCTAGAACAGAAACCCAGCCCTGAGAACCTGGAAGGGTCTGGACTGGTCAATGACCACCTGGATGGATGTGACACAGCCTACCTGCCTTTCCACAAAGCCTCTGAGATCCTCACCAAAGGCCTTTAAAAAAACTAAAGAGCCATGGGATTAGAAGGTTTCCATAGGGATAAATCCAGGGTTAGAAGAGGTAAGGGAAGCAGTCATTCTTGCAGAGGAAAGAGGTCTATGTGGAGGGATCTGCCCCAGGATCTGCACTGCTCAACATATTCATGAGTGACTTATTGAGGGGATAAGTGAGGTGAGAAAGTTTTCTAATGCTTCCAGGGTAGACAGGACAGTGGCAGCTCCAGAGACTGAGTTTCAGGACAAGAAAACAGCAGGTGACCATCATGCCGATAAATATAGAGCAATGAGTGTGGAGAAAACCACTCCCACCTCCAGATGCAAAATGATGGGCTCTGAGCTGCCTGGTGCTCCTTCAGGAGGGAGAACTTGGGCTGTAACATTCACTGCACAAGAACATCAGCTCAAAGCACAGCAGCAGCCAGAAAGAACCAGGGAAAAAGATTCCACTTTGGAAAAATGAGAGATCATGATGTTGGACATCATAATAGAAACCAACTGAATAGAAATCTTCATTGCACTGGCAAAAAGCAGGCAAAAAGCCCTGGATTCTCATTTCCACAGAGGTCCACCCTTTCCCGGGATATCTTCAGGCAGGGCTAAGCTCTGCCCTGCCCTGCTGCATGCTGAGAGCCACCGAGTCTGCCCTTCACTGGTTCTGTTAAGAAAACTCTTTGTTCAGAGTGAGCATTGTTAACAGTTCCTTTGCACTGCTTCAGCTCTTCTGCTTAGCGTCCAACGTAAAATATCCTTCCATGTTTTGAAATGGTTTCCACCATCATTTCCGAGACAGTAACTCTTATTACTTAGCAGTTATGGATGCTTTTTAGAGTATAAACATACATGGGCAGCTATTCCTCAGTGCAGGGGGAAAGTGCTTTGAGACCTGGCACAACAAGTGTTAGGGAGGTGGGACACAATAGGTGGATTGATGGCAATGCCCTTGGTGGTCAGCACAGTCCCCTTCTGCTGATGGCAAAACAGAGATAAGTGACTGGCTCATGATCAGGGACAAAGACAGTGACAGTGCCAGGAAGAGCAAGGATGTCCAAATCACTGTCCTCAGCAAAAGGCATTTTCAGTTTAGTGCTGAGCACACATATTGACTTAGTTCCAAAACTCAGGTCTTAATTTCTCCCCCTTATGGGAAATAAATTAACTGCTTTGTATCCACTGGGTAGTGTTATCAAACGGATGGGTAAACTGAGTCACACAGCTTTTTTTATAACACACTGCAAAGGTCAGCATTGAGGTAAGGGAAACCAGCATCACGTCTGCCATCACTACAGCAGCCAAGGAAGCTTCTCCCCAAACAGATACTCACAGGCCCCTCATCTCACAGCACGTTTGCTGTGGAACATCTGCACAACCAGCCATAAACATGCCAGGCAGCCGATTATATGTCTGGAGCTTGGAGGAGCAGCACGTTCCTGCTTCTTCAGCCTCTCTTTTCCCTGCCATCTCCTCTTCCAGCTCCCAGAAGGCAAAGCAAAGGAGCAGAAAGACCATGCTGGGAACAGACCTGGCACAAGAATTTACAGCACAGAGAAAAATGGCAGTTTTGGACAGTGGGGCTGGTTCGGGGGATTTAACATGCAGATCTGGATTACAGAGGAATTCCACAACAGGACTACAGCCCACCGTGCTGACACCAAAGGAACAAACCCTTCTGCTTAAACAATGTGACACTGGAAGTTACTAGGCCTAGTCAAGTGTATAGTCTAAAATAGATAATAAGCAAACTTGAGGCGTTGAATCTTTAAAACATGGTAGATATAGCAGTGATGCCAGAATAAACCATTTTTATGGAGACAGAAGTGTTGGAAACAGGCCAAAAGAAGAACAAAGCATGCACAGAAGAAAAATTCAACCAAAGGGCAAGTGACAAAAGTTTCTATGATCATCAGACGACCCCCAAAGACGACCAGAGTGCATGAGAAAAGGACATTTAAATATATTAATGAGTTCTTGGAAATGTGATGAATATGTTAATAATTTATTGGAAAAAGAAATGAATATGCATGTTTTAATAGTACAAAGCTTTTGTAGAGAGACGAGTGGCTATGCAGGATGGGTGGAGTGATCCCCCGTGCATCCAGCACTGCAATGAAGAACGCTGGCTCCTTCAGACTGCACTGGTGTGAAGTTCATTCCTGATTTCAGTGGCAGTGATGACAGCACTGTTACTCATTTTATACAGCGTATCCTTACCAGCCTGAGAGAAATACTCACTTGCATGAGCCAGTGTCCAGCAACATTTGCAGCCCATTTTTACAAAGCTGGTGGCCTTGGCTTGCACTCTTTGTGCCAGCATTGTTTTTCACTTCTCCAGTGCTCAGACAACTTAACTCTGGGTCCGGTTCTGCAAGGCCAGTTAGATGTTCCTTTGCAAGCACAGCCTAGAGCATGAGCCTGTCTGGAGCAGTGCCTTCTCCTAGCCCAGCTACCAGGTTGGACAACAAGGAGCTGCAATGAGCCTTGCAGGGCATATGGTTCAAATGCAGAGGACAAGCAAATGCCAAATTTGTCTACAACCACCCTCTTCACATCCCAAATCAGTTTTCCTGCTGTCCACATCCCACCACCTCTTATTCCAAATACACTGTCTGCAACACCACGTGAGTTCTTGCTGTGATCCCCCTATTAGTCTCACCTTCTCCAGCTCACTGAAAAAACAGAGCTGTTGTAACAGTGCATTGTTTTAATCAGCTGTGAAGCAGCTATGGAATTAAAACAGAGAAATTCTGAACTACAAAAAGGAGACAAGAACTGAACTGGGCAGCTTCAGCATGAGAAACACATCAGCAGAGTTGAAACTCAAGCTCCCGACTAAGGGGATGCACTAGTGGGTGACAGAAGACATCCAGGGAGCTCCAAGAGAAACAGCAATGCCAATACTTATTGGCAAAGTCAGAACAAAATCAAGTCAAAATCTTAACTTCAATACTCAAGCTTAATTTGATTACCCCAAAGCCAGGCTGTGATCATCTCCTGCACAACAGTACTTGGGACTCATGGTGAGTGTTCCAGCAGCAACCGCAAGGGCCCTCCTGTGAGGATGGTACCTGGGCAGAACCGGCACCTTTGGTCCTGACACAGACACTGACAACATAAATAAAGTCATTTCCACACCTCAGGAAAACCATTGTACTGCTGCTCTTCCAGGAGAGGCCATCAGCAGAGCACACGCCCACAGAGGGCTGCCCAAAGCACCCGGGATGATCGACGCGTGTCTGGTCTATATAGCAGACCCCAGGAAAATCCCCCAGGATTTATTCCCACAGGTCTTAGGAAGCAACTGACCTGCAGACTGGGTAAGACTCCAGCTTGTGCAAGCATGGCCGAGCCAACCTCAGCTACACCTGAGGTCACCAGTATCTTCACAGGTTTACAGCCTGCAGGAAGTTTGCAAGAGCATGGCTCTACGGCTATTTATATCCAGAGAGCTCAAGGACATTCATTCAGTTAAAATATGTGGCATGAGAGGCCACCACAGTCAGTGTTACTGACTGATCATGTCTTCTGCCCCTGGGAGATAATGATCAGTGGGTTTCCAAAGCCCCATGTTGAGAATCAAAATGTTTCTGTACTCTTGCTGTATTCAGGCTATTCACGACTGTTCCTGGGGTTTCTGCTTGTTCTGATCTTCTCTGAAGCTCTTTTTTTAGCTTTGGCTTCCTGGTTAAATATTAGCAGAACACCTTCAACATATCAGTGCACAAAGAACAAGGAGAATGTTAGGTAGGTGTGGTTTATTCCACCTTTTGTTCTTTTTTAAAGCTGATCTTGAGTTATAAAAATACCGAAGATCAAGAGGAGAACTGTGACAAGCCACAAAAGGTCTGATCTTTATAACAAGTAGGGCTGTATATTCAGTACAAAGTTCCTAGATTCAGTAAGAATGCATGCTGTGGCCAGATATACCCACTCACCACAGTGAGGGTCAGGCCTGGGCTCAACGGCATTTACTTCCCCTCTCCAAAAAATGGGGAGGAAACAAAAAAATGAAGAAACTACTCAGCAGGTGAGAAGATGAGGTAATGTTCTTGCTTCCATGATGTCCCTGTGAAAAATCCCACCAAAATGGGCCCATATGTGCATATGCCACTCCAATCACAACCATCCCACTACCCGTGGATAGTCTTTGTCAGAAGAGTCTGGTCCATCATTCTG
>NW_010295139.1:5711-9406 GCF_000700745.2 Antrostomus carolinensis
CTGGCTGGCATGTGTGTGCTGGTGACAGGCAGAAACCAGGTGTGGAGCCCTAAATCCTCAATGAGAAGCTTAGTACTAAGTTTCTAAAACACTTCATCTAGCCAGGAAACTGCTCTCCCTGGGGCTCTCCTAAAGACACACAAACTGCTACACTGGGCATCCTTTAGGCTGATTCAACTCTGCTTCCAAACCTGGCAGCAGAGGGTGGTTGGGAAGAGACACCAGCCCTGCTTGTAACCAGCAGCTCAGGACATCCTCAGCCAGACACTTCTAGACCTAGAGAAAGAAAAGCCCTGGACCACTGCTCTTAGAATCATAGAATGGTTTGGGTTGGAAGGGACCTCAAAGATCATCCAGTTCCAACCCCATTCCTTGACTTTGTCCAATTCCATCCTGAAGGCACTCAGACCTTCAGCCTACACAAGCTTCACGTGCAGCCTTGCACCATGTCCCATCAGCAGAAGCGTTGTTACTGCTCAGAGATCTTGCAGAAATGGAGCGGCAATTCCAGCCTTACTCACCCAAACAGAGGAAGGTTTCAACAGTGAGGCTGCTGTAGAAATGTCCTGCAAAGACTCAGAAACATCCTGAGATTCTGAAACCCTGTTTGGAGCCAGGAAGTAGGATGGAAAAGGGAACAAAACATCCTCAATGCATCCCTGGGTCTCTGGATTATGAAATATTGTAGAATAAAACACATGTTCCTCAAGTTTGGAGGAAGGCTGAGACACTGGTATTAAGGATGGGCTGGGAGATGGTGGAAATTCTGCCTTTCCCAGGTCCATTCCTCTTCTCAGAGGCTCTTGCCAGCCCCAAGACTCCACACAGGAACATCAGGTCTCTGACACGCCAGATTCACCACTTCCAGTGAGCCACAGATTTGCCGTTTGCTGTTCCACGGGCACTGACAGCTCCCAACGAGGGTGAGGGGAGCAGCACACCCTCCTGCAGCGCTGCTCGTGTCCAAGCCCCCAGACCTCCAAAGCCAACACATATTCCAGGACACGCATCTGAGCAGAGCCAGGATTACTGCTAAGCACCTTGGCTCTGGGCTCCAAACGAGTTTTTCTTGGGATCTCCTGACAGTGGTCTGAAAGGCAGCAGCACTGAGGTACCACGGCTGCACGTGCGTTAGACTCACGGATAAAAGAGAAAACGCTGAACTTCTTTGTGTAACTTTCTCCTGCTGTTAGAACAGAACATCTACCCGTGTGGCCCCAAATCCAGCCACCCCCACACAAACAAACGTCACCCAGCTTGATGGATGAGCTCCAAATCCCAGCTCAGTCCTGAAGTGACAGCAACTAATATTTTTTCGTCTCCTCCAAGCAGTAAGGCACAGGAACTCACCTGAGTGTCACCCTGCCAGCTACTCCTGATGAAGCACCTCCACCCACCACTGTGTTCTCACCCCATAGGAGGAAGAGAAACTAAGCAACATCAAAAAATAAAGTCATAAAATATACATTACCTTTGCCCATAGGCAGAAAATCTAGAATCTGATAGTCATCTCCATTTGAAGACACCAAGTAGTTAACCAATAAATCACACGGCAGCAACGGTGGTGAGAGATGAGGAACTTCATGAACTTTCTATCCAGGGTCAGCATTTGGTGCCTCCGTTACCTCCTGGAGTCACCGCAGCACCCACGCAGGGCAGGCCAGGCCCTGTGGCACGCTCCGGTCTCTTCGGTGATACGGGTGGGTTGCACACCGCGTACAACAGATGGCGAGGCCAGGATGTGAGCTCCACTTCAACATATCCCCATGGCAACTATCTAAAACTATTAACTTTTACTTGCTCTCCAAGCAGAGAAACGCTCTCAAGGCGACCAAGCCCAGGGAGAGGGAGCAGCGAGCTGCCGGCTCCGGGGTGAAGGCAGCAAGGCCGGCGCCGGCTGTTTGCCCGCGCTCAGCACCCGGGTCTGAGCACACTCGCTGCAGCTCCCCCCGGCCTCGGCACCGCGGCCAGGACGTGCTCCACATTAGCTCTCCCCAACCTGGCTGGGCACGGGGCCTCCCGCCAGCTGGGCTGGTGCCAAGGCAGCAACTCCACTCCTCCAAATTCCAGCACCAAAGCTGCTTCCAGCCTTAACGCTTTCACTGCTGCCCCTCTCCCCCACCCAGCATGGCCTCAGCCTCTCTCTGCTACAGAGCACCCAGAAGGGTGGAAAAGGCCATAACCGACTCACCAGGGAGCTCCAGAGGAACCCGGCATCAGCTGGAGGCACAGCCCAAGTGGAGGAACGAGGCAAGGACCTTCTGAGTTACAGACTTGGACAGCTGTGACTGTGGGCAGGTTGCTGCGGGCTGCGTGTCCCTGCATCCTTGTTTTTAAGGTGACAGTATTTCCCTGCCCTCCCGCAGTGACGTACTAAACGTGGTCGAGCAGATTTAAGGGATGTGGAAGAGGTGTGCGTGTGCATGTGTGTGGGGAAGGTCCTTGTGCAGGTATGGATTAAATCTGGATTTCTCAGGACCTGGAAAATGAGCTGCTTTTCAAGAGGCCAGGGAAAACTGTCCCCACCACAGCACCTTCCAGCAGCAGGACCGTTGGGATCACGCACAGAGCTGTCAGTGCTCAGCTGCAAACAGGGTTCCCGAGGAGTCTTCTAAATCTCTCACCATTTTTTATGCAAATCACAGCTGAAGTTCCCAATACTGTAGCATAAACCTCAAAAAATGTGTGCATTTCTTTGAAATGTGAAGCTAATGTTTAAATAAGAGAGTTCTACGTGCTTTCTTGTGTAAAGACCCAGGTCTTGCAGATAATCTCAGATTCCTGTGCCCACAATCAGCAGGTATAGGCAGAAAGCCCTGGTCCTGTCTGCTCAGTCCCTTTCCCAGCCTGTGTCCCTTTCCCTGATGTGGACAGACCCTGCAGTGCCTCATCTCCTCAGGTGAAGAGCTCAGAGATGGAAGCTGCCTCGCAGAGCTACCTCAGAAGACCTCGGTTTGGTTTCTTTTCCCGCAGGGGCTCTCAACTCTCCATCCCACAAACCACTTCAGAAAGGAAAATAACTTCTCATGGATCCTCTTCCAATGTGTGTTTCCCTGACTACAAAGAACTGAACTTTCCCCTAGTCTGGGATCGGTTGTGAAAACCCACATTTCCCATGGATAACAAAAGCAGGACACATCTCCTCTCTGCAAGGCCAAGCCTTGGCTGATGGGGAACTTCCCTCATCCCACCTCCCTGCTGAGGGCAGGTGGCCCCGGAAACTACAATCATTAACCAGCCTCTTATCTCCTTCTTCTTTCTTCTCAGTGATTTTTATTAAGCTTGTATTTCCCTCTTCAATCTGTTTTGCCCTGAAACTAGAGCAGCAACACCTCCATTCATGTGCGCATCTCAGTCTCTTTCTCCCTAGACACAATTTAAAGTAACTAAGCAACAATCTTCATTCTTTGGGTCAATCCTAAATATTGATTTTCTGTACTGCTTATAATGGAGAGAGACTCTCCACAGCAGCTTCCCAAATCCGTGCTCCACTTATGTCAGTGATCTGAGAGCAGGATTGTTTCTGTCCTGTTTAAGAGCCATGAAAGCTTGAGTTGCCCACAGACTCGCCAAGGAGCAAGAAGTTTAGAAAAAGTAAAACGCATGCAAGAAGTTTTTCAAAAGTACTGTAGTGGTTTTGGTTGGGCTAGAGTGAACCTGTCTCATGAGTTCATGGCTGAGGGAACTGGGTTGTT
>NW_010295140.1:0-2889 GCF_000700745.2 Antrostomus carolinensis
CCTGCCTGTTCTGAGACACAAGAGAGGGGTGGCACAGGGTGAGCGTGGCTCTTTGTGCCCAGACAAGCCCCACGAGAAGGATGCCAGCCAGGGGATGGCTGTTATCCCTCAGCACCAATTGCCATAACCCCGTGGGCTGCTGGGGCTTGGGCTCACACTCGTCTTCAGATGCTGTGGGGATGGTGGGGGGGGATGCAGCAGGGACCAACCCCACAGCAAAATCATTCCCTTGGTTGATCAGAGGTGAGGGCTTGAAGGGACATGGCCGCTGCATGGCAAGCTGCCCCCCTATCCCTCCCCAAAGTGTTCAGCCAACCACCCAGGGTCTCGGGGTGAAGGAGAGGGGTGCTCCCCTCACCCAGGATCCCAACCTTACCCAAGTCCTTGGGGACCGGTTTCACCCCGGCCACTGCCTGGGCGTTCTGGCTGCGAGCCATGGCACAGGGCGGGCGCCAGGGATACTCTGGCTGCAGGAAGAGATGAAACAGAAATAGAAAATTATCAGAAATGTGAATCAGAAGGCTGCGCTCCATATTTGAGGAGGAGGATGAGGGCTGAGTGCCAACAGGACACACGCTCAGCCCTGTGCTTGGTGACTCAGTGGCCCTGGAAGAGCCACTCGCTTGGCAGCAAGCCCCAGACCCTCCGCTGCCCCTCGTGCCAGCATGGACAGACACTCACCGGGGGGAAATGGTGGAAGTTTTGTCCTGGTGTGTGCTCGCCCGGCATCGCTGGTGGGTATCGGATCTGCTGCCACTCGTTGAAGCCGTGGTACATGGGGTGAGGCACGGGGGGGCTGTACTGGTACTGGTACATGGGGCAGGCAGGGGCCAGCGGCCCTGGCAGCGGATCGGGGGGCAGCCTCTCTCCAGAAGCCTGCAAGGAGCCAGGGAAATGCTGGGGACAGCCTGGAGGGCAGCCCACTGCCACCACCCATTGCCCAACTCAGAGCTGTCCCTCCTACAGGAAACAAGGGCCAGGCCTGCAGCCCCCAGCCCCTCCACCCAGGAAGGGTCTTTCCCCCAGTCCCCACCTGTTTGTGCTGTTTCAGCAGCTTCTTCAGCTTCTCCTTCTCCTCCTTCTCCCTCTGGCAGTCGTCCTTGCAGGCTCGCAGCTGGGAGCAAGGGGTGGTTAGCACAGAGCCCACCCTGCTACCCGCCATGTCTGTGGGGCAGGGGATGCTGCCATGCCCTAAGGGAATGCCTGCACCAGTCCCCGCCCTGTCAGACCCCCAGGAGAGAGGCAAGAGGAAGAGACGAGTGAAAGGAGATGCTCTGGCAGGGACAAGTAGCAGCAAAACCACTGCTCCAGCTCTCCTGTCCCTGCTCAGCCCCTGCCCCAAGATGGGTATGGGGGGCATGATGCTGGGGATGAACACAACTCTGACACACTTGGGTGGACATGGGGCTCCCAGCGTGCTGCTGGTGGCACCCAGCACTGCTCACCTGGTTGTTGGAGAGAACCAGCTGCTTCTGCAGCTTCTCCAGCTGCTGCTTCAGCTCTTCCTTCTCTTCATTCATCCTCTCCCTGTCACTCCGTTCCCGCTGGAAGTCCTCCTCAAAAATTTTCACCTGGCAGGAGGGAGGGGTGTGGGTGCATGTGGCCCAGGGTGGACACATCTCCCAAGCACCCTGTCACTGCGTTGCCACCCCTGACCACACCAGCTATGCCAAGCCCCAGGCATGTGAGTTGGCACGGTGGTCCACAGCTGTGGTCCCTCCAGCTGAAGGCCTGGAGGATGCTGAGTTCTGTCCCCCCCTCTGTCCATCACCACAGCACAGACACCCACCAGGACTGCTAGGCTGTTCCTGGCCACACCAGGCTCTTTGCCAGGGAGGTCCAGGCCACATAGCTCCCTCCCTGCCTCCAGCAGCTCCATGTCCTGCCCTACCTGCTGCTTGAGAAGCTCATTCTGGGTCAGCAGCTCCTGCTGTGACACCTTCCCCACTGGCTCCATGGTGCTGGCAAAGATGGGTGGCGGGGAGGCCTGGACATTCAGGGCCTCCTCTAGTGCCTGGAGAGGAAGAGGAGGAACAGGGAGGGGGGTCAGAGCAAGGTGCTGTGCCCATGACATCTCCAGAGGGCCATGGAAACACACCCAGTGTGGGAAGCAGGTATAACTGGGCGAGAGCAAGAAGGACTACAGACTCCAACATCCCCCTTTCCTGGGAGCCTAAGGAGATGTGGTGGGCATCATCTGACACAAGCTCCCACCTTGGCAAGGAGCTGGGCATGAGGGGGTTGGTAAGTTTTGTATTTGAGAGGAGAATAGGATGGAGAATGTAAAAGACATTTTGCAGGGAGGGGTTTTGCCCTGGCCCCCACCTTGTTCAGCCTCTGGATCTCCTTCTCCTGGTATTCCCGCTGCCTGGTGACTGGAGCCAGCTGCTCCTGCAGGAACCGCATCCTCTGCTGCAGGTCCCTCACCTCCATGGCCAGCCTCTCCTTCTCTGCCTGCAGGACCCGAGGTGTGGAGATCAGCCAGGGCAGGGTGATGGAGCTGGCAGCTCCCTGCCACCCTTCCCGAGGGACTTGCCTCCTCTGTTTCAATCCGGGACTTGGCCAGGAGCAGTTTGCGGTCGAAATCCCGTTGCTTTTGCTCCCGCTCTGACTCCAGCTCGGTCAGTGTCCTGCGGGCCTCGGCCAGCTCCTGGTGCAGGTCTGTGACCTGCCGGGAGGGAGCGGGGATGTTGGCCTGCCTGGAAGGACCCACACCACGGGGGAAGGAGGTGCAGGCAGCCCCAAAACCTTTCCCCACAGCTGGTCTCCTCCAAGTCTCCCAGCTGGCCCCCAGCAGCGATGTCCCCCCCAAGCACCCAGTTCTGAGCACCCAGCCTTACCTTCTGCTCATACTTCTGCTTCGTGGCTCGGAAATGCTGATCCCATTGC
>NW_010295140.1:2930-8196 GCF_000700745.2 Antrostomus carolinensis
GAACCCCTCCCCCAAGCCAGCCATGGCAGTCCCCAGCAGCCTCCCATCACAAAAGCACCTTGGGGACCAGCTGGATGGAGATCCCATCTCCAGCAGCACTTCCCTGGGTCTCTGCAGCCCTGCCCCAGTCTCCCTGTGCCATCCCAGCCACATGTCCCCACCACCCGCTCCCACCCTGCTCCTGGCAGTGCCTCCCTCCTGGCCCCATCCTCACCTCCCTGCGCTGGTGCTCCAGGATCTTCACCTTCTTCTCCTTGGCCTCCAGCTCTCCTCTGCCCGGTGCCTTCTCCACCGCGGCCCCGCTCTGCTGGACGCGCACGGGGGGGACCCTCAGGGCTTTTGCGGAGGCTGTGCCCAAGGCCAGCTAAACACGAGCCAGTTCCCCTCCCACGGCCTCCCCCATCCCCTCAAGACCCTGAGAAGTCCTGCTGGTCATACTGGGACAAACTGGGGACCCAATTAAAATGAGGCCACATTAGCTGGTGTGTCAGTGGGCTCCCCGCCTCCTTCCCAGCCCTCTCCAAGGGCAGCACTGCCTCCTCACCTGCTGCTGCTCAGCAGCTTCCCTCTTCCCACTGTCCTGGCTGCTCAGTGTCACCATCCTCCGGAGCTCCTGGTTCTCACACCTAAGGGCAGGGAGGGATGGATCAGCGGGGAGAAGCACCCAGGGCAGCCCTGTCCCCCCTCCCAAGCGCCCACCCTCACCTGAGCTTCTCCAGCGCCTGGTTTCTCTGCTCCAGGTCCCTCTCCAGCTTGGTTCTCAGCTCCTTGTTCTCACTGTGCAGTGTCTCACACAGCGTCTGAGGAGTGAATGCCCTCAGCATGAGGCCTGCAGCCAGCCCCAGGAGCATCCTTGGTCACTCACCTCCCACCAAGCCCTGGCACAGAGGTGGGTGTCCACCTCAGAGTGGACAGGAGGGGCTTAGTGGGGAGAAAAAAAAAACAACCCAAAACAATAAAAGAGAAAGGAAGAGCTGTTGCTCACCTGCAGGAAGGATGTTCTCTGCTCGTTCTTGTGCACCTTGGAGGCCAGGCGCTTGAGCTCGGAGGCCATGTAACCCATGCGCATGAAGACCTGGTCCTTGCTGGCCTCCTTGGCACAGCCACTCAGCGTGCTCTCCAGCTGCTGCAGCTGGGGCAGCAGGTTGGCATCCTCGTTCGGCAGCTGCTCCAAGTCCTGGGGACAGGGAAGGGGATGAAGCACGGTCAGATCGGTTCAGGGATCATTGCAAAGTTCCCTCTCGGAGCAGGTCAGCCTTGTCCCCCATCCAGGGCTGTGTCAGGGAGCTGAGCCACCACCAACAGACTCAGCTCTCAATGCTGAAAAACTCTGTTGGCTTGTTTGCCTTATACAGGTTTGATCCCCAGCTGCTGGAGATGGGACACCAAGTTCCCAGCTGGAGGGGGACATTACAACACTTCTCCCAGCCTCTGGATTCCCCGTGCTCCTCGGCAGCCTGAGCAGACCATGCTCCCAGCTGGCTGAGAGCAAAGGAGGCCCCTCAGCCTCTAATCTCCTGCCATGCTCTCCCCATCAGCACCAGAACTAGAAATCCCAACTCCTGAAACTGTTCTTTTCACGTACGCCCTGGTCTGCACAGGGAGCTGGGATGTTTGTCACAGGAGGGGTGGTCTCACCCCAGCCCCCACCTCCTCCTGTCCCCTGACACAGCTCCGTGGCTTCCCTGCCCACCACAGCATGCCAGGCACTGGGCACCCGGGGGCAGGTAGCAGCCAAGAGGGTGATGCACAGGATTTAAACAGTGGCCAGGAAAGCCCAGGTCAGGGCACACCCACTAGTATCACACACACACCCACCCACACATGAAGGGTGTCCCCAAAGGGCTCATCATTCCCTGGTGTGGCCAGTTAACTCCTCCATTGCCTAGGAGACACCATTGGCACAACACAGCCCAGCACGGTGGCACTGCTGGGGAGCAGGTGGGGACATGCTGGCACACCTCTGCCCACACCGCTCCCGGCCCCGCTGACTCAGCCTGCTGCCTGTGGGAACACCCCGGGCAGCACCCTGTGGGGCCAGGAGTGTCCCCAGCGTGTCCCCAGCACCCCAGCCCTGAGGCTTACAGCCCTGAAACTGCCATGGGAGGGTGTGTGCAGAGCACAGCATGGCCAGCTCCTCTCACCAGCACCATGTGTCATGGGGAGGCAGGGAGGACCCGAGCCCAGCTGGAGCACCTGGGAGAGCCCAGCTGTGAGTGTGGAACTAGCCCTTGGCTCAGGCACCAGCAGCTTATCGTCAAGAAGATGCCACTCCAATCTCTATCACCCCATGGCTGGACAGGAGCCTCCTGGAGCCTCTCTGGCCAGTTCAACAGGGATCTGCAATGAGGGCATGTTCCCGTGCTGGCACTGCGTGAATGCAAGCTGATGTTTGTCCCCCTTTGGGCTCCCCATCCCTGCTCCCCTCCCTTCCAGCACACACAAAAAGCCAGAGCAGGACAGGATGGGGCAGTTCCAACCAGGGGGATGTTCAGGTGGCAGCAAATGGAGGACACGGAGGTGGCCCCAGCTGGGACAGACCCTGTCAGCAACAACAGGGCTTGGAGAAGAGACCTGACACCAGTGCAGGTGTCAGGAGGTGAGCATCAAAGCGTTGCTGACAGCTCCTTGGGTCATCCCAGCCCTTCCTGTCACTGTCAGGTGGCATCTAGAGACACTGGTGTCCCCGTCTGGCTGGGGTTGCTTTGCTGGCCCTGTGTCCAGGCAGCCAAGCTGGGCCACTTGTCCTCAGGAGCCCTTGCCCTGGAGGGCCACCTGCACATTTTCCCCTCTCCCAGTTTGGCCAGGCAAGAGGAGTGAGACATGCTGGGAAACATGGGTGAGCCCTCCAGTCCCAGTGAGACACAGGGAGGACCCATCCCGGGGCTCTGGTTCCTTCTGCCTGCAGACCAGTCAGGTCCCCTCACTGTCATCAGTGGCTGAAGCTGGGCACTGCAGCACAATCCATGTCCTGAGGCCACATGTGGGGCTGGCTCTGCTCCTCAAAATGCCCAGACATACCTCATCCCCCCTCTGCAGTTTGCCCAAGGGCGGCCTTGACACTGGTCCCCAGCCCTGCCTGTGGCTATGCCACCAGGACACACCACTGCCCATCTCCACACCATTCCGTGCCCCCAGCCCCACCACCACCCAGGATGATGCACCAACTGCACCAACCAGCTCAGCTCTCTACCCACCACCCACCAAATCCTGCAGGTCCTGGGCCACTCACCGCTGCCCCGCTCTCCTGGGGAAACCCCTGGGCTTCAACAGCCACGATCTCAAACTCTGATGAGGATCCCTGCAAGGGAAGGCAGCCAGGTCAGGTCTCCCAGGAGAACACCAACCCCACCATGCCCCACATGTGTAGGCAGAGACCATCAGGATGGGAGCACAGCAGGGAAGCTGACCCCCCCCTTTCAAGTTTATCCCCATTTCTAGAGGCTAAAAGCTGCCTCCTTTTGCTTTAACCAGACAGAGGGTCTCTGCCTCCAGCCACCTCGTGTTCACCAGACTCACGCTTGGAGGAGATTTCCGCACTTCTGTGTCCAGCTGGGTGCTGCCCGGGGTGGCCTGTGTGGAGCTGGGATCAGGGTTGACAGCTGTGGAGAGGGAAGAGGACATAGCCATGAGCCCTTCAGAGAGCAAGGCCTCTCCCTGCCTACAGCAGGACGAAGGAGCAGGCACCCTGCAAGGTCAGGTGCTGATGGATGGCTTCTCCCTCAGCTATGGGAACCAGACAGAAACCTCCCTCCAGGAGAAGGGACAACAGCAGTGGTTTGACATGCTCCAGAGACAAGACAAGAAGGCTGTGAGTAACCCTCATGAAAGTCTCCTTCCTGCCCTCTCCCTTCCCCTGAATGCAGGATCCTGAGCCATCAGGTTAGCCCTCCCCAGTGAACCTTGTGTCTCCTACCTCTGGTTTCCACCAGGTCCTCCAAGGAAGATGATGACATCAGCATTTTTTTGTCCTTCACGAGGTCCTCCACCTTCTGCCGCAGTTTGGATGCCTCCGCCTGGGATTCCTCCAGCAGCTCTCCTGTTGTGGGCAACAGAAGGATGCTCACCCTCCTTCCTCGAGTGCCTGCCCTGCAGCAGCCCCATCCACCAACGCCAAGCCCCCTGCTTGGGTGGAGAATTGCCCAGCACGGTCCTTCTTCATTGAGAAACAACTTTTCTTGGCCAAATCCAATGGCAAAGCTGTATCAGTGGCTCACTGGCTGGAGAGTCTCCCGTGCTGACACAGAGGACTGCTTACAGGAGGCAGAAGAGCAGCACAGCATCTCTCAGAGGTCTCCTCTGCTTCCCAGAAGAGACAAATCTAAGCCTAAGTGGTGGAGCTAGGGGTCCAGCCTGTCCACCCTGGGGTCTGGCACTGGCAATACAATCCTCTCCCCACCCTGGGTGGCTGCTCCCACATGAGCAGGTCTGGGACCCAGGCAGGGCCATGGTGACACGATGGGAATCACGAGGCAGGTGGAAATTCGGCTGCAGAAGCTGGACTCGAAAGCGGAAGCTGGGTCACGAGACCAAAAGCAAAACTGGGGGTGGGTGGAGGAAGGCAGCCAAGGAGGAGAAAGGGGGTGGCATGACTTGGCTGGGGTGTTTCAATGCCACTGCAGGGAGCACCCACTGCTGAGGTCTTTGAGCAGCACCCAGGAAAAGCCCCTGACCCAACAGGGGTTACAGGAGGTGGGGGCTTTCATCAAAAGCAGAATAGATCCCAGCACCTGTGACCTGCCACTGCAGGACTCCGAGGAGATGACCTTCCTCCATCACTTGCCTTTTTTTCCCAGCCATTAATCCCACCATAAAGCACCCCAGGAATTCAGCAAAAGCTTTGCTCCCTCTGCACCCCTGTGTGAAAAAGCCCAGACACCCTTCCTGACCTCCCAAGCTGGGGAAAGCTTTGCTACTGCCCCAGAGCCAACACCCCCAGCTTCTCATAGCACCTCAACAGAGCAAGAAACCCCCAGACTCAGTGAGCACCGGCCAACCTCACCCCCCAGCAGTTACCGATAGACTTGATCCCCTGCATCTTCTCCTTCAGCCGGGTGTTCTCCTCCACCAGCCGCTCAAAGGCTGTGGATCCATTCTCCTCTGAGCCCCCACCAGGGTCGTAGATGCGGTAGGGTCCTCTCCCTTCCATGCCCACCGTTCAGTCGCCTACCTCCCTGTTGGGCATCCCTGTAAGGCAACGGAGCACAGCGTCACCTTCCTCTAGCTCCACAAAACACCATGGACCCTGGGCCAAACCGTGTGGGGG
>NW_010295140.1:8314-13751 GCF_000700745.2 Antrostomus carolinensis
CCCAGGTGAAGCCACTGCCCCCTCCAGCCCTGCTTGGGGTGAACGTGCCAGGGTGACTCACAGCCATGAGAGGCGTCACGGGAGGAGGCATCACCAGCAGCCCTGCTTGGAGCTGGCTCTCACCCCTGTGGGGCATGGGAGTCCCCAAGGACGTCACAGCCATGTGCTGCTGCATCCCAGGAGGGATGAAGACCCAGCCCAGGAGCATCTATCCACACCAGCGTGGACCTGGGCATTGTCACTGGGGCATCCTGCTTCCCGTATAGGATATTTCTGGGGGGCAGAAAGGATTGGAGGGGGGTCTGCAGCTCCAAATGCCTTAACCTGCAGCTGGTGGCCAGTTTGGGCAGCACCAAGGGGGACTGGCAGGGACCTGCCCTCCAGCTCAGACAGAAAAACCAGCTGCCAACATCACGGCTTCCCTGAAAAGGGGAGTGGGCCTAGATCAGGGCAGGGGAACAGCCAGGCACGAGCCAGGCTGGGAGCAAAGATCGATGAGAGGAAACACCCGCATGCAGCACACGATTTGCATTTTTAATTCCTTGCATTTGTGGGTGACCTAAGACCTCCCCCTCACCGAGGTCTGGCCTGGGATGGCTGGGCAGGATCCAGGCTCCGGGTCTCACCCATCTCCTGGGGGTGATGAAGCAGCTGCTGTGAATTACAGCACAACTTATCAAAAAATATCCCCCTTGATGCCAGCCTGGCATAAAGTGGAGCAGCACAGTGGCCAAGACAGCCCCAGGGAGTGACACCAGCCAGGGCTGAGGTGCTGCTGGGAGGAACCCCCAAGTCCTCCTCCTCCACCCAGCCACGGCAGCTGGGCACTCGTGAGGGGGAGGGAGCTGAGGGGGGACATTTTGAAAGGGGAAGAGGGGTAACCTGTACATGAAACTGTCTCACCCTCAGACTAATGTTCATGCCACGAGCAATCCGGGCTGATCACCAGTGGAGATGACCTGCCTGCCAGGGAGTGGCAGGGACTTTCCAGATGACAACTGCCACCTGGCAGCATCCGCAACTGGAGCAGCAATTAACACCCGCCTCGCTGGCAGGTAATTACACACGGCCTCAGCAGCAGTCTGCTTCTGGGAGATGCATCTGTTGGTAGGTCTCACCTTCCTCCTGGTCTGTGGGTGCTGCTGGGCCACCCATCACCCCCATGGGGAGCTGGCAGCTCTGTCCCAAGCAGCTGGAGGTGGTGACCAGCTGCAGGGGAGGCTGAGCAGCGGCTATTTCTGGAGCCCACAGCAGCTGACAGGAAGCTGCAGAAGAACTGGGACAGTTTCCATGCTATGGGTCCCGGTGCTGGGCAGCATCGTCACAACCGGTACAAAATCCCCTCCCAGCCCCTCACCACAGGATGAGGAAAACTCCCTGAGCAGACCTGCTGGTGAGCAGGACACAGCCCAGCGTGGTGGGATGGCATGCACGTGGCTTGGGGACCCAGTGACATCTCCACTGCAGTGAAATGCCATCACCTACAGCCGTGCTACCTGCCTGGCCAGCCCAGAGGACAGGGACAGGGTCACAGGCAGGCTGGGAACCTGAGCCTGTTTCTCACCAGTGTCCTGTCACCACAAGCTGCTCCAGATCCAAAACTGGGGTGCTGAGAGGAGCTGGTTAGCAAAGTGATCTTGCAGTGAGCATCTTGCATGGCATCCATGTCCTCTGCTTGGACAAACCCAGGTGTGGGTCAGGGAAGGTGAGGACAAGCTGCCCTCTCACGAGGGAGCCTTTCCCCATGCAGGTTTGCAGCAGCCTGAAATACCACCCCCATTTTTTTTGCACTCCAGACCCCAAACAAGGACATTCTCCACAGCACATGCGGGAGGTCCTCCGCCCCCTGCCCAACCCTACCTGCAAGGCAATGTGCCACCAAACACCCAAATCCAAGCTACACTGACCACTTCACCAGTGGTGGAGCTCACTCATGGCAATCCCACATTCTTCCAGCTGGATAGAGTCACCGAAAGCCTCTGCTGTTCCCAATTCTCATGGTTTTATCAAGGATTTTTCTACCCAAGGTCTGCACCCCATCAAGCAGACACCAGCAGAGTGGTCACTGGAGCTGTTTTCAAACAGCAGCTGAAGAGGAACTGAACTACCCCAAGCTGATACAAGCAGTGACCAGCCAAGAATTCACCAGTAAATAAGACCCAGCAAGAGGTGAGGGTTTCTGCAGCACCCGAGCCCATCGCTGGGTTTGCCCAGGGTGGAGGAACAGCCCCATTTCTGCAAGGCATTGCTGGGACTGAGCTGTCACCCTGGGGGCAGGACTCCGGACCAGGTCACTGTTCCCAGTCCTGGTTTGGTCTTTTTTTTCCTTAAGAGCTCTGAAAGGTGAGACTTAGAGTGAAAAAAATCCCATGTTTCATTAAAAACACCAGGAGAGAGTATAGACAAGCACCTAACGATGGTTAGAAACGCAAAGACAACATGACTACCACAAACTCCAGGAGAAACCACCAGAAAACACTTCTCTTTTTGCCAACCAACAGTTTCTAAGCTAATCTGATGGTATTTCACAGCCCTGGGGGTTGAGGGCCAGCCACGGACCATGGCTGCCTGGCTATATTCACCAGCTCCGTGCTCAGCTGCTGGCAGAGGCTGCCAGACACCGCGGTCACCCGTGGGCATTGCTGGTTGCAAGCAGAGCACTGAGACCTTTAGGCAGTAAATTTTTTTATGACAACTCATCAAAAGGAGAGAATGAGAAAGCAGGTGGGCAGGGGAGACTCCCAGGTGAAGATGAAAGCAGGGTGATATTTAAATAGCTGTGCTGTGGCTTGGGAGCAAGCTGGTACCATCTAGCCATGGCCAAGGTGTTGCCCACCATACATCACCACCACAGCCACCATTGCTCCACCAGTCACGTAGAAGCAGCAGAAGGAAATGATTCCTGCTTTAAAATTACTGAACAGCTGAAGATAGGAAGGTGGAGGATGCAAATCCTGTGCAGGGAGTGGGCTGGCACTGCTGGAGAGTTGCTTTCAGCAGCGAGCCCCAGGGTGGAGACCAACCTCCCAAAGCTGTGGGCTTGGCAGCCCACCAGTTCCCATCCTGTGACCCATGGTGGGGGCTCGGCCCAGCCTTTTGGAAAATGGGATTTTCCTTACCCTGGTATGCAATATTCCCAGGAAATCTCCTCCCTGTCAGGATAGCATGAGGCAAAAACAAATCCCTGCAGGCTGCCAGCATCATTTTTCCCATGACCAGGGCTGCCGAGCCCCCAGCATCCCTCCTGCTCGGAGGAAAAGCAAAAGCCACTCAGAGAGACACTACACAAGGATTATTTTTGTTTGATCATTTTAGTGGACATGAGCAAAATGCCACAGCCCCCAGCCTGGTTTCATTTCTTTTCTTCTTCAGAGCCCCAGTAGCTCCCCAGACCATGGACAACCTTTCCTGGGCTGCTGGACTGGTCCCACTGGCAGGGAAACAAAAGCAGAGCTGCCTTCAGGAGGAAACAATAATGAACAGACTTTCTGGGCACTGCAGTCCATGGGGCTGGGAGTAATAAAAGAAGAGGAAAGCAGGCATGGCAAGGCTCAGGTCTCAAAGGGAAAGGTCGGAACCTCTTTCCAAATCTCTGGTTTTGGCTGGGATAGAGCTAATTTTCTTCTTAGTAGCTCAAACAGCGCTTTGTTTTAGATTTAGTATGGGATTTGATATGAGAAGGATGTTGATAACATACCAATGTTTTTAGTTGCTGCTATGAAATCAAGGACTTTCCAACTCCCCATGCTTTGCTAGTGTGCAGGTGGGAGGGAGTACAGACAGAGCAATGGATCCAAACCGGCAGCTGGATACGCCAATGGGATTTTCCATCTCATATAATGTCACGTTCAGTATATAAATGAGAGTTGCCTGGAAAGCTCTCTTGGGTCTTCTGGAATTGTGGTTTTGAGAGTTTTTCTCTCCTCTGGGATCACTAGCTGGGAACAGGCTGGGCATGGATTGGCTGGTGATGAGCAATTACACTGTGCATCACTTGTGTATATTCTATTATTTTTATTTTATTTTATTTCACTGATTAAATTGTGTTTATCTCAACTTACGAGTCTCCTTATCTTTACCTCTCCAACTCTCTCCCCTGTTCCCTGGGGCAAGGGAGGGTGAGTGAGCAGCTGTGTGGTGTTTGGCTGCTGGCTGGGTTAAACCACAACAACCTCCACTTGAAGTGTTCTCCTTCCCAGCCTGGCTAGCTGCAGAGAGACAGTGGGAAAGGCAAGAGTCCCATTCGAAGCACAGCAGATGTTACAGATGTCCTCTGACCAGAAATCCCACCCTTGCCTGAGAAACCCACCTCCTGCAGAGGCTTCACAAAACAACCTGCTTCCGATGAGGTTGCTCACAAGGAAGATAAAGCATTTCTCCATTCACAGCCAGGTTTACACACGTGGGGAACCACACACAGCTGCAGAGCTCCTCACCACAGGTCCAAGCTCCAGTGCAGGCAGGACGGGCAGCCAGACTTGGTGGTGGTGATGTTCCCCTGGGCAACATGGTAGTGTTTTACACAAGACCCTGTCTTCTGATGCAAAGACATCTCACTTCATGCTGCATGCTGCCTGCTCCATTTCTCCCCCCAGGCAGAGCTCAGTAGCTATCATGGCTGCTTGACACAGCACTCAAAAGCAAAGCAAGGCTCAGCCACCCTCTTTCCTTATAGCTCCAGCACAACTTGGGCTTCTCCTGTCCAACCTGGTGCATTTCAGCCAGGCAACAACCAGAAGACAGCAGCACCACAAAGTTACACCAGCAAAGCTACGTCTGTTACCCAAAGTGTAAGGGTTGTTGCTTTAAAACAAAATCTGCAATGCCACAAGAGTAGATGGTTCAGCTTCCTCCACCCACCAGTGTTTTGTACCAGCTGCTGGCAAGCAACGACCCACAGCCCTGTGCTAAACACGCCTGTTTGGCGCAGGTCAGGCTGAAAGGGCATCGTAGGATTTCTTGTAGAGCCAGGAATGATGCCAAAGGCTGCAAAAAGCCTCTCCTCTTACTGCTTACTTCTCCTCTCCACAGAGACAGCTCTCAAGGACGTGCCTGGCTGGAGCCATCCTGCCTCCAGAACTTGCCCCAGTGCACAAAGTCCAGTCTCCAGCAGGCTTCGGGCTGCCTTTGTCAGCGCTCTCCGTGAAATCTGCACTCCAAAAGAGCTTGTGGCAGCAGAACAGCTCTTACTCACCCCGGGAGGTGGAAATAAGGAGCTAAAGGGGGAAGGAAAGGCTGCACTCGCCTTCCTGATACAAGGAGCAACCTGTGTCCAGGGGCAGTGAGGAATGGGACAGCCAGGTCCCCACCATGTCCCATCCCGAGCGATTCTCACCCCAAAGCAGGGCTGACAGTCAGCATCACTCCTTCCTCTGCCCTCAGCGGGGGGCTCAGCCTGGGACTGAGGGAGGGGAGATGGGGAGACAAGCTGTGCACC
>NW_010295141.1:0-18149 GCF_000700745.2 Antrostomus carolinensis
AGGAGAGGAGAGGAGAGGAGAGGAGAGGACCTAATTATCTCTAAAACTTGAAGTAGAACAATAGTAACTGTAAAGTAAGCAGTTATAGGCACTGTTATGCTTCAAAATTTTGAAGCCTGGCACATGTAAAACTTTTTGTCAAGTCTAGTCTCATGATTCTATTCACTGTAATTGCTAGAGAAATTTTTTTAAAAAAAGATAAGACAATACTCAACTGTTACAGGAAAATATTATAAGTATCATCAGAGTCAGGCACTTATAAAATATTTTTTAAAGAAAATTCCTATTATCACCTGATTATTTTTGTAAAGACAGTACGCTATAGAGGGCTCACTGACACTTTTCTTTCTACAGCCTTTCATATATTAAATACTCTTCATCAAGAAGCTGGCTCTATATAAATATTTCCATTAACTGCAGTTAAAATTAAGGTTGCATAGCAGAGCAATACTCGATTGAATTTTTTCTAAAAATTCCTTCTGCAACCAGCAGTACCACAAAATATTCTACTAAGTAAGTAAGAAAACTTTTAATAGAAGTACATAAATAATATCACAAAATGTCTTATGTAGTATTATCTAATTTACTACTTAGCTCAGTTGCTTAACTATTTCTTTCAGAAATTTTAAAAGATTCATTAAGCTAGCTTTGTGTAATTTTATCGGGTTTGGATATTTAACCAAATGAGCTTGAATCCCATTTTACATGCACAATGGAATTTGCTTTCTCTGACACTGTCTAAATAAAATAAAAATTCCAATTAAGTAATCATTTTGATTAGTAGATACTCCTAAATGTACATAGGCTTTTGGTAAGCAATTTTTTATTTATGCAATTCTTTAGAAGCAAGTATAGTGTATATTAAGTAGAAAAGGCTAACATTTTCTTCCTCAGTAAGAGGTCAATTAACACACTTCCAAACATGCATTTTCAGCTTCTCTGAAACTGTATTTGCAGATTCAGATCAAACAGGTGAAACAAATTTAGTAAAAGTAGATTTGGTAAAAAGTAGTCTAAGAGCAGTCCCTTTTTTAGCTTCCTGCTTGATATGTACCAATTTTGTACATGGCAGACTTAGATTCAGTTATCTTCCTTGTCTATTGCAAACACACCAATAATGTCCACTTTCTAAGAAAGTATTTAGCCTCCAGGTATCTTTGAGGCTCACTGCTATGAATTGATCACACCAATTTAAACAAGGCATCTAGTGTTTGCTTGTACAGGGACTCAAACAAAAGTTTTCCAAGTTAATCATCTCAGGTAAATAATTTATTAGCCATGTTGCTGAACTATACAAGATCATTAAAAAAAGTTAATATTCAGTGCAACCATCTTCGACAGACGCATAGAGTGAGACTGTGGTCAAAATGCCCAGGCTGATGTCATACTGAAGCGACAAAATCCAATTTTCCTATCCCCTTGCCACAGAGCTTTTCGATGGAGTATTTTTAGTCTTCAGTTCAGTGAGCTCCATTTTGCATAAAATATTTATTTATGTAAAATAGAAAAATATAAAGTCATAAGTTTAAAATATGGCTTTTCAGAATATCCAGTAAGATGTTCTCTTTAGTTGGAGGTTCAAATTACATGAAGTAGAGGAAGATCACACTGTTTTCTTTGGGAAAGAGGTGGAGAAGCATAAAACATGCACAAAGAGATAGGGAAAACAGGGAAAAACTTCTTTTCCTGCTCCCCATTTTGAAGGGCTCTCACACCTCATCACTGTGTCCTCCATGGATAAGGACCTCCAGGGACCATAACGTTCCTTGCAAGATGAATTGCATCAGATTTGTAGCACTATATACACTCAGCTAATTCAGAATAAAATTTGTAAGAGATGAATGTTTTGTGTAAGTAGTGATAAGGATTGAAACTAGTCAGTCTTAACCACTCCCCTCACAGCAACTTGTCATTCCCAGATATACATACATAGATACATATACATAGACACAGTAACATATACAGATATACACACACATATTTGCATATGTAGACATATATACATACATATATGTATATAAATGTGCATATATCTGTATGTGTATATATATTCACTTCCAATGAGAGAGAAAATAAATCAATATATTAATTGTTTCTAGTTCACCTGTTGGGATGAACTTTTAAATATATTAACATAGGTTAGCAACAAAAAATATGGTAATATTCTGTCCATATCTTTGCACATATAGAAACTTTTGCATAACACAGAGCTTAAGGATACAGACATCATATTGTGTAATTTTTATTTTCCACTGCACCCAAATTAGGTCTTGCTGTTTTTTACAGAAAAGTTGTCAATTTGACAACTTTGGGATTAATATTTCAAAATACAGTGGCAACTTCAATCTTCTCTTCCATGTTTTTTTCCTCTCAGAGAAAGACTGAAATAAGAGCAATGGTTTGAGTAATTTGACAACATAGCTCCTTCAGGAGTCATAATGTCAGTGGCCAACCCAATAATGTGGAGTACAAGAATTAGGAAATTAATTACTCTTTGTTCCTTCCTATCCCAATAAACCAACTAAATTACTTTTTGGTTTTAGTGTTGAGGAGATCAGGGATCAAAAAAGAAACACTTCTTGTTTCTCCAAAGAGAGAAAGGAAAAGAGTAGCTTAATTTTGCTGAAAATCAGTGAGTAGAAACTTAATAGTAAGGTCACTCAAATGTGAAAAAGCACTATGATACCCCACTTAATTATCCTACAGTTCTACTGTTATGATATGTAATATATTACCTTGTCTGCTTTTTAAGTCAGATATTTTTATGAAAGTTTATCAATTAGATTGCCAATCTCACATTTTTAGTAGATTTTTTTATTGTCCTTACAAAGTGTGAATGATTGGATGACTCTAAATATTAGGGTATACCAGCAGATGTGAACAATAGAGCTATTTATCTCCACTGCTCTCTTAGGAACACAATAAAGTTACTACTGAAACTTCAAATTAAATATAAACCTCTCAAACACTTTTTTAATAACTTCTCTCTATAAGACTATTTCAAAACCTCTTGATTAAATGTTTAGCTGAGAAAGAAGTATTTGCTGAAGAGACACAAATATCAAGACAAACATTTAGAACGTCACTTGTTGTAGCGTCTTGTGAATTTAGCAGAAAGGCAGGATAGAAAAAAAATCTAGTATCTTGTTTTGTAGTTGTGTACACTAGATGGCACTGATAAAGTATTTCTCAAATCACTAATAATCTTGAAGTGTTTTTCTATTATTACTGAAAGCTTTATTTCAGTAATTTAGGATTTAAAAATTCAGGATTTAAAAATTTAGGATATAAAAATAAATTAAATAAGATAGCAACATTGTTTTGCCACAAATAAAAGTAAAAAGGAAAAGTAAAGGAGGAAAAGTAATTAATTTGTGATTGTCTCAGCATATTTTTAAAGCTAGTAGTCCCTGAAGATTGATTCCATCTTCCACTGTCAGTTCCACAGTCATACTACACACACAGTGAGAGACAGCACTGTCTGTTTCAAACAGGAGTAGCCTAACTTTGCAAAAAACTGTTAAAACTAAAGGGGTTTGCATCAGCAACGTATGTCTTACCTTAGGAAGTCACGGTATTTAAGAAGAGTGTTTTCCCTTCCAGTCCATTAGCTTAATCAAGTCAGCAAAGCTTTGTGCCATTCTGATTTAACTGTGGCTATTACCCACGTGCAAGGAGTGCATATCTCACTTTGTGCTCCCTCCAAGGGTATTTTGAAAGCTTATCCACAAGTACAGATTAAATATCCGTAAAGCTTCTATCTGCTAATGCTGTGAGAGAGGCAGGTTCTTCTAGAGGGTGATATCAGAGGAGGAAGCTCAGTTGAGTGTTCTGAGCTGCCCTGCAACAGAGCTTCGGAGCCCAATGTACAGCAGAAACGGTCTAGAAGACTAATCTCATAAATATAAAATTGGTCTGTAACTTCCCCTCAAAAGTATACATTTTTGTATATACTTAACACAACCAACACAAATTATTCTGCTTAAGGAGGATATCTGCAAGAATTTCTAAGAGTACTATTAACTATATGCATAAATATTTTAAAGTCATTACCTGTTGCATGTAATAACCTATTTGCTAAGGACAACAAAATACATTGTTGTATTATTTTGTAGCATATAGGTAATCAATTTTGTTTGGGGTTTGTTTTGGGTTTTTTTTATAAATTTTTATTTTATATAGTAACAGAAAATAGAACATGATCTTTAATCCTTGAGGGGAAAAAATGTAATGACATAATATTTGAAGTCTGTTATTTCTATATGCCTGTTTATACTCATTTAACATTAATTGTGCATCTTATTTCAGAAACTGTGTGGGGCAAGCAAGCAGTTTTGCTATGGTTTATCTAATAACTTTTGTTTAATTAAAAAAGAAAAAAAAAACCTGAGTTGTAACTTTCAAAAATGTATATATGAAAGCTATTTTTAAAAAGAGCTTATTAAATATTCTTTCTAGCTATTCTTTCTTTTGCTACACAGAACTTCCTTTAGACATACAGCACCTATGTCTAGGTCAGGTTGACATTTAATAACAACTAATTATATTTGAAATGGGAAATACATTAGCTATGTGTCATTCTTGAAATGATAGTATCAAAATATGCTTGTGACAAAATATGGGATATGTTAAACCAATAGTTGCACAAAGGGAAAGCTGGTATAAAATGCTTACTTGTGAAACCTAATTCAAGATCAGCATGCTCTAAAACATACTTTCAAGCTTTCACCTTGTCCTTTGTTCTGTTTAGCTCTAAGCACTGGCTAACTGTAACTCCTGTGGTTGAAGAACTCCAGAAAACACAAGAAAATAAATATATATCATATATTATTAAACAAAACAAAGAGATTGTTGTGATGTCTATTCTTTTTCACTCACACACTAGCATATATCTCTGCCTATATGACCCTTGGGATACAAAACATTCTCCCAGAACCTTTGGTATAAGCTAAGAATAGCAATTCAAAACCTTCTTTTTTAATCCCTTGGCCTTCTATAATTTAAGCAGATGCTTTAATATTAACTAGTCAAATACACAAAACAGAATAATTCTTGTACTCAGTGTTGCACTTGAGAAGCTTTGTATAGTGAGTCTGACTCATTTATTTTTCAGCTTTGGGCATATGGGCTCATTCAAATCCTAGTTGAAGTCACTAGTTAAAATAAATTTCATGTTCCCATCCTGCTTCTCAACCCTCTACTGGAAAATGATTGACAGCACTTGCTCTGGAAAGTACAGAAGGGTAATATAGAATTATGGAAAGATAGCTATACTCATAGTAAAAGTTAAAAAAAAAAAAATATTTATTAATCATATGCAATGTGCAAAATTTCTAGGGAAGAATCTAGGAATTTCACTCCCAAAGAATCACAAAGATAGAATATATCTCAGGGAGGACAATTTTTATTTGAATTTCCTTTACAGAGGGCATTAGTACTCATTACATGTAGTAGCCCTGCCCTATGTGCTTAAGCAAGCAGTTACTCTAGGCCAAACTGGAACAAAAAAATAGAGTCATTCTTGTATGTACATGCTTAAAATGTTGGTTTTGTTTGGTTTTTTTTAAAAGTATTTCAATACAAGAGTCTTTTGCAGGTTTTCACCTATCATTCTTTTCATCTGAGTTAATACAACAGATCTGCCAAGCCTCCATCAGTTTTGGCTAGCTGATACACAAATGAGCTTGATCAAATACTTTGACAACAGCAGGCTTATCCCATGACTATAATATAACCTGGAAAAAATGACCTTGTCCTAAAAAAAGTGATATTTTAAAAATATTAGTTAGTTTTGTTGAAACTGATCTAAACAAAAGAGAAAAAGAATTAGAATTATTTAGAATTCTGATGAAAATATTCCATCATACTGCAGGCTTTAATATTTTATTTTCTAACCAACTTTAAGAGTACTAAGATGGGTTCCGTTTTAGCTGTCTAGTTTTTTTTTTCTTACTTCACTGCCTTCTACCTGAAGTATACACTCAAGTCTCATATTATATTTGCACTTACAGCTTGCTTATCACATCAACAAGTTTATCATTTTGCCTTACTGCTCATAAATTGACCCAGAAGTAAAAAAATAACTGAAAAATTAAGCCATTCTCCTCGGTCCAATACCTTGAACTTCTCTGATATCTTTGTACACACTACAGAAACAAATTTATCAGACCTTCAAGCACTTCAACTAGTGCATTCAGGAACTAGGTCACTTCAAGATGTGCAGCACAAAGAAAATATATCTATCAGGAAGTGCTTTATATATTTTGTTCATGAGTTAAAGCAAGCCAATTTGGCCTGTCATGTTTCTAGGACAACCACAGAAGCAAATATATGTCCCATCCAAGGACATGTGAGACTGGAGAGAAGGATGGCTGAACTGTCAATGAAGGGGGAAAAAAAAAAGAAAAAAAGAAAAAAAAAAAGCAGCACAGTAAAATAAAACAAACAACAAAATATCATAGGTTTTACATAATGTCTCATATTTTAATGTGTTTATTTAAGCATGAATAATGAATGCTTCAATAGGTAATATAGGCAAATATTCCATTATCATCAGGGTCATTTTACCACTGACAAAAAAGAAGCAAAGAGACTGACTTCAGAAAAGGATTCACTGTCAGGACTAGAACTAAAACAAAGGAAACTTCTGAGAGAAGACATGAAAGATTACTCCTCCCTATTTAGTTTTAACTACTGGTTTTACATAATGGTTACACTGGTGGGTTTTTTGATCTGCTGAGGTTTGGGATTCTACTCACAAACCAATAAAAGCCTTCTGCATTCAGGCCTCACTCTGATGTACTATATGAAAATTGAACATTCAGTCATACAAATTTCAAGTATTATTGTGTGTCCCATATTCTATAAGAAAGAACAGATTAGTAGTCTAGTATTGATTGGAATGGATAAAGTATAAGGTCCCAGGATATCCCAGATTGAAAGGAGTTCATGTTTATTACAATTGTGCATGCTTTTTGTGGATTGAGTAGTAGTGCAAAAAGCGTATTTTATATTAGGCATCCGAAAAACCTCCTGGAATTAGTAAGTAAGAAATACTAGAAATATTTAGACTTTTCTTGCATATTATTCAAAGATGAAAGAGAAAAGTTGATCCACAGTGCTATCTGAAGTTTTATCAGTGATCATATGTTAAGAGTCTACACCCACTTTGGACACTGCTATTATTATTTTAGCCTACTGACAGTAAATTTTAATGTAAAATATATACAGCTGTATTTACTTTAACTTATTTTGTTTATGGGAAGTCTAATTTTTAATAGGCACACATGTTAGAGGATTTCAATAATTCTTTTTACAGACATCAAATTCTGGACAGTAATATTGCATCTTACATATCTTTTATAGTTCTAGGGTCAATTAAACAAATCTTGTGTGAATTCACAAGAAAAACAAAATGTAAATTCAAAGACATGGAAACTATAAAGATTGCATAACTTTCAGAAGGATACAAATAATTTGATGACACATTTTATGTTGCATAAAACAAAATAGCAAGTAACCAAAACTACACAATAGAAACGGCATGTTTATGCTTAAATTCATTCTTCACTTCAAAGTACTTTGTTAAAAAGAAAACATATTATATTAGTTTTGTTTAATTCAGCTGATAATTGTATTAAATTCTAGTGCATTATATGATGTCATCACTTTTGGTATCTGTTCTCCACCTTGTATGACAGGGTTAGGTGAGAGAAAGAGGGGGAGAGAAGTGGTGCAGATCTCTTTCTGGACCTCATCAAGAAAGGCCCAACCACAAATGGCTAATAAAACAGGTGGTATAACAAGACAGAATAAGAGGAGGAATATAGATAGTGAGTAAGTCTTATGTCCCTTTAGACACCAAGAACTCTGCGTTGGTGCAGCATCAGACAGACACTGTATAGGCAGATCCATCTCTATATGATGCTTCACCAATAAAGAGTGGATTTTGCTGCACCAAATATGAGTTAATTAAATGTTTTAAGTAATCAACCCTCAAAAATTAGAAAATAAATCTCATAACTTCACTAAACTTAATGAAAATTTTTGTAATTTTTTGAGATTAAAGTATTGAGCTCTGAAGTATTTTTCATAATTCAGTTTTATGGAAAGAAAAGAAACTGAGGATTTGTTCTTAAGGTTTATCTGCTAGTCAGCACAGCAACAATTATCATCATCTTTTCCAGGAGAGAAAGACATAACAAATGTTGTAATTTGGTTAAACATGAATCTTTCATACAGTTCACTTGGACCTTTGGCATTCCTTTGATTCATACAACAGTGATATCAAGTGTCCAATGCTCATTATTTCTAAACCAGATTTAGATTTTGTATAACTAATCTGATAATTGATGAGGATTTGCATTAAAAACACAAAGATTTGTATTGATGTCCACTTTTTTTCCCTCAGAATAAATACCACAGCTTTAACCCTGTATGATAAAAATGGAACTTATTATATGGTCTAGTACATCAGAGTGAGGCCTGAATGCAGAAGGCTTTTATTAGTTTGTGAGTAGAGTCCCAAATTTAACTGCAGAATGCATTTTTGCATTCTGCAGTTAAATTAATTCTATCTATTTTTTACCAAACAATCACAAAAATAGGAAAAAAGAAGGAAATAAAATCCTACTCAGAAAAGGTTTTATACACATTAAAAAGTGTATAAATTAGTTAAACATAGTATAGTTTATTTTACTTTTATTCCATCTCGGACAGGCAGTAATTTAGAGACAAAGAATGGTTAAAAATTCTGTAACTGGCATATTAAGTTTAGCACAGATCTACTTGCATTTAGGCACAAATGCTTAAAAAAACTCCTGCATGTCTAGAATGCTAGTTTACAGTTTTTCAGAAGACAGGAGCCAATAGCTTGAATTAATAAATTATGAACTAGAAACTGAATTGATTTTTCAAACTCCTAAGTGCTTAAGGAAATTTAGACATTTTTCAATACAGTACATAAGCATACAATGGTACATTTTCAGAAATATCTAGAAATTAAATATATTTGAAAATATCGTGCTGCCTATTTTCTACTGCTAATCCAATTATTTTGGGAAATTTTACCTTGAAGATATATATCTATAAGAAAAAAAAAGAAGTTACAGTGAGATGGTAAGCAAACACTGCATTTTATAAATAACTGAGAAAAAAAAAACCCAAACAACAAACAAACAACTTAGAAGCTGTTTTAAATCACTAGTGTATATATTGAAACAGAAAAAGAAAAGAGCTATGTACACATTACTATTTTGGAAAACAATTTCTAAAAGTTGCCATTGAAATAGCACTATTTAAATGCATTAATATGCAATATGATATCTAACTAACAAAGTTTAACAGAAAAAAAATTAATAAGTATTTGCATGAAAAACATGAAGTTTCATATTGATGTCAATTTTTTCCCCTCAGAATAGGATTGCATAGTTTTAAATCTGTATGATAAAAATTTGATTTAATGTGATCTAGTATTCTTATTCTTCATGCATTTTTACATTCTTCAATCAAATTCTTTCTATCAATTTTATTATCTAACTTCAATTATATTTTGATTAATTAAAGCTGTGAATTAATTGTAGCTTGTGCTTCAGTTTAAGTAGTTGAAAAATTCAGTGAAGTTGAAAAATCTCAGTGAAATCTGGCATGGCTATCTGATTGAATTGCTTAACCAACACATTTTACAGCATATCTACTATGTTATTTCTGCACCTCTTTTGTGGATTTTTTTATTATTACTTCAACACATTAATAAACTTAAATTTTAAAGACCATTAAATACTAAATTTTCCATTAAATACTCCATGTTATCTTAAAACACAAAGGTCACATGCCTTTTACTTTAACTGGAGATAATTTAGCTTGTAATGAAACTACCAAATTACAGAGGTCATCAGTTTAAATTGTTATTCACAAAACCAGAATTGTTATTTACAGCTGATATTGAAACTGTGAGAAATGTCTCATAACTTACAGGTTATAAAGGTGTAAATTGCTTACCCTAACAGTACCCAAAATAGAAAAGAAGGGTTTAAAGTTTGCTAAGACTTATTTCAATAAAATCCTTTGAAACTGTCAAGAAAGCTTGAAAATAAGGGTAGCAGAGAACATTTTTTCCCCTCTCCTTTAAAAAAATGTTCTTCACACTTTTTTATTCTTCAAAAGCTATGTCAACTCAAAGACATTTTAAATTTCATTTCTATTGTAATTTGAATTTCGTCAGATTGTATTCATCTCAGATGAGAAACCTCAATTCATTTTATGGTTATTGATAAAGATGCAAAACAATCTGAACAAACACCAGATTAAAAAAAAAAAAAAAAAAAGACTGGGATACTTAACACTAGCCTTTACCAGATCCTAGAGACCATGTGAAAAGCCTGGAGAAAGGCTGACTTACCCTTGGTGAAAAAAGGTCAGTTTAGGGAATACTTAAGCAAACTGGACATTCATAATTCCATGGTCCCTGAGGGATGGACCCATGAGCTGGCTGCCATCACTGGAAGGCCACTCTAATTTTTGAACATACAGTTGGGAGAGGTGCTTGAGAACTGAAGGAAAACAATTTCAAAAGGGGCCTGCCCTAATTTTAAAAGGGACTGGAAGGCAAATCCAGGCAACTACAGGCCTATTAGGCCTCACATCCATCCCTGGGAAGCTGATGGAACAACTAATCCTAGGAACAATTTCCAGGCATAAGAACAAGAAAAAGGTGACCAAGAGTAGTAAATATGGTTTCACCAAGGGGAAGTCATGCTTGACAAACCTATTAATCTTCTACAATAAAATTATGAGCTTGGTAGATGAGGGGAGAGCAGTAGATCTTGTATTTCTTGACTTTAGTAAGACTTCTGATGCCTTCTCCCATAACATCTTCATAGAGGAGATGATGCAGTATGGGCTGGATTGAAAATTGGCTGAATGACCAAGCTCAGACAACAGCAAAGTAGAGGACTGTAACTAGCAGTGTACCCCAGGGGTCAATACCGGGTCCAATCACATTCAATATATTAATGATGTGGATGATGAGGAAGCATGTAGCCTTAAAATGTTTGCTGATGACACAAGACTGGGAGGAGTGGCTGGCATGCCAGAGGGCTGCGCAGCCATCCAGAGGGACCTCAGCAGGTTGGAGAAATGTGCTGACAGCACCCTCATACAGTTTAACAAAAGGAAGTGCAAAGTCCTGGACACGAGGAGGAATAATGTCAGGCATATAGGATCCATGCTGGGCATTATGCAGCTTGGAAACAGCTTTGGAGAGAAAGGCTATGGGGGGGTCACAATTGCCATGGAACCAGCAATGTGTCCATGTTATAAAGAAGGCCAATAGCTCCTGAGACTTCATTAGGTGGAACATTACTAGCAGGTCAAGGAAGGTTGTGCTTTCCCTCTACTCAGCACTGGAGAGTCCATACCTGGAGTACTGTGTCCACCTTTAGGTTCCCCAGTACAAGAGAGACATGGAACTACTGGAGTGAGACACATGGATCTACTGGAGTGAGTCCAACAAAGGGCCAAAGGACTTGTACAAGTTTACCCAGAAGGGTTGTGAAGTCTCCCTCATTGGAGATACTCAGAAGGTGTTTGGACATGATCCTGGCCAACTTCCTGTAGGTGACCCTGTTTTAGCAGGGAGATTGTACAAGGTGACCTGCAAAGGTCCCTTGCAACCTCAGTCATTCTGTTTCTGTGATTCTGTGAAACACTACTTATGATTTTAATAGTTAAAACAAATTGGTCATCAACATTTGCTATATATGCCATGCAGACTTTGACCGATTTTCTCACATGGAAGCTCAGTGTATTGCTAAGTGGCTAACACAAAGGCTACAAATAATAGAATCATAGAAACATAGAATGTGAGTTGGAAGGAACCCACAAGAATCATCGAGTGCAACTCCTGTCCCTGAATAGGACAATCACAAGATTCAGACCTTGTGTCTAAGGGTGTTGTCCAAATACTTCTTGAATGTTGTCAGGCTTGGTGCCATGACTACCTACCTGGGGAGACTGTTCTAGTACTCCACCACCCTCTGCATGAAGAACCTTTTCCTAATGTCCAACCTAAACCTCCCCTGGCATATCTTCCTGCAACTTCCTCTGCTCCTGGCTTTACATCCTTTTTATACTGTGGTGCCCAAAACTGGTGCCCAAAACTGCACCCAGTACCGGAGGGGAGGCCGCATGAGTGCAGAGTGGAGTGAGACTATCACCTCCCTCGACCAGCTCGCAATACAGTGCTTGATGCACCCCAGGACATGGTTGCCCCTCTTGGCTGCCAGAGCACACTATTGGCTCATGTTCGACTTGCCATCGACCAGAAGCCCCAGGTCCCTCTCTCAGCAGCAGGGCTGCTCTCCAGCCTCTGCCCCCCCAGCCTCTCCTTCCCCAGTCTGTGTGTGTGTCCAGGGTGCAAATTATGGCACTTGCCCTTGTTAAAACTGATACAGTTGGTGATTGCCCAGCTCTCTAATTTATCTAGATCTCTGTGCAGGGACTCTCTGCCCTTGAGAGTGTCCACAGCTTTTCACGATTTGGTGTCATCAGCAAACTTTGTTAGCAGTTCTTCAAGCCCTGTATCCAAGTCATTGATAAAGACATTAAAGAGCAGCGGCCCCAGGATAGATCCCTGTGGGACCCCCCTAGTGACTGGTCACCAGCCCAATGTAACCCCATTGATTGTAACCATTTGAGCCCGACCCATCAGCCAACTGCTCACCCATAGCATTATGTGTTTATTCAGCCGTAGGCTTGTCATTTTGTACAGGAGGATACTGTGAGAGACAGTATCAAAGGCTTTACTAAAGTCCAAAATGCAACCTTATCATAGAAAGAAATTAGCTTTGCGAGCAGGACTTTCCTCTCATGAACCCACACTGGTTGGAACCAATGACTACGTTGTCTTCCAGATGTTTTTCGATAACTCCCAGAGTAATCTTCTCCATAATTTTGCCAAACTTGTTTGTGTATCAAAATATACCTGAGTTCTCCCATTCACTGTGAATGTAGAACATAGAATCATAGAATGGTTTGGGTTGGAAGGACCTTAAAGATCATCTAGTTCCAACCTCCTTGCCATAAACAGGGACAACTTCCACTAGATCAGGTTGCTGAAAGCCTCATCCAATCCGGCCTTGAACACTTCCAGGAAGGGGGCATCCACAACTTCTCTGGGCAACCTGTTCCAGTGTTTCACCACCTTCATAGTAAAGAACTTCTTCCTAATATCTAATATAAACCTACCCTCTTCCAGTTTAAAGCTATTTACATAAGAATATATAAGCTGGGTCAGATCCACAGCATACCACTTCTACTACAGGGTTGTATAAAAGAAACAAGACATGGAGGGTTACTTTTCCCTGACATACTGTTTTACCTTCTGGCAATACAATATTAGCTTCTTGCCATTGACATTTAGGGACAGAGAACAGGAAAACTTAAAAAAGCTTTACATGAGACTGCAATTTGGAAGGGATATTTGGTATTTGTTGTTATTCCTATCAAGTATTAGTGGTGAATAAAGTGTGTTTAGCACTGTGTAATTTTCTGTTTTCCTTTCCCTTTGAAATATTTGTGCAGGGTTTGGTGCTAACTGTTGAAATCATAAGTAATTTATGGTAACGGGGAAACAAGAGGTAACGAGAGAAGTAAGTTTCATACAGAAGTGGCTGTAATTTTTTTCAGCAAAACCAGCTTTGGAACATAAAAAGAAGGGGGAGAGAGGTAATCCAATGGTAAAATAAGAAATAAGCCGGTGAATAAAGTGCTTTCAGATCAGAACTGGGGAGAGAAAAAAACATGGTTTGCCAACATGCAAAATAAGTCTCTATAAGCTATCAGCTTTAAAATCTTTGTGCTGCCACCTTCCAAATCTGTTTTTCATACACTGCCTCTATATCAGTCTTCAAAACATCCTGTTTCTACCTCAATGTATCTCTAAAAGAAATCTCAGCATTTGATAGTATGATAAAACACTCCTGCAGTGTCTAAAGTGACAATTCTTCAAACAAGGCGTTACTGTTTCTGGACAAAATCTATTTTGAACATCTAAAATAAGAATAGGATTTCTTGGGGAAAATATGAGTAAGACATAGGAGGAATAAGTGCAGGAAAAGATACAGTCTCATTTTGTAAACCTAATATTAGATGTTGGTAGTTGTATTATATGTGCTTTTCTTTTCTACTATATTTCCATTCATGTACACAGAAACTGTTATAAAAACATATAAAATATTTTACTCCAGCAGTGAAGTAGCAAAAACTACTTCAACACAATCAGTTAAACAACATCAGGGTAGATTAAAAAAATAAACAAGATTTAAATTGCACCATGTTGACCAATAAATATACTCATTCGGATGAAATTATTAGAAAAAAATTAAGTTAATTTCAAAGTTGGAATTATCTTCCAGAATTCACTCTTTAACATTAAAAAAAACCCCAAAACAAAATAAAAAAATAAAAAAAAACCCAAACCAAACTAAAATAAATTAACTTATTTCAGTTTTCATTATTGTTCACTGTGAGAAATGTCTGTTCAGTTATTGTAAAGAGGTGGAAAGTCATAATTTGCTAAATGTTAGAGTGTAAGTCTATGTTTGCAGATGATGTCAAACATCTCTGATAGAAGTGAAAGAAATCTTCAGACTGCAATTTCAACTAATCAAAGCAGAATTGAATAAATAAAAACATTTAAAACTGATTTCTTTTTAGGTTAAAATCATAGAATCTTTTAAAGAGATTGTACAAACCTTTTGTCATCTTGAAAATGCCATGGTTTATTTTTATTTTTCTAAAAGAACAATCATTCTGAAATTCTGCTAGATACTATAAAATTTAAAAAAGAAATTAAGCACTTTGTTTTGGAACAATGAATCTTTTTCATCAAACTCAGGACCATTATGAAAGTTATTTTACACTAGAACAAAATATACTTCTTGTCTCTCTTGTTCAGTTTAAGACCCACAGAAATTCTGAGCATTGTGTTGTTTCCAGAAAAAAAAAAAAAAAAAATGTACTTTTAAAACCTATAATTAAAAAAGACTTAAACTATTTGGTAGGGGAAACACATTTTTCTCAAAAGTCTTTTATAGACTCTTTTTGTTTCAGCCTGCAAAACCAGAATTTTGTTAATAGGTGATAAAGCCAGGAAAACCTTTCATGTATTCAAAATCACTGTAAATTTTTATAAAGTATTAAAGAACACAGATTTGTACTGAAAGTCATCTTTATATATCTGAATTTTGCAAAAACAGTTTGCATTTTTTTCCTTGGCTTATTTGGTGTTTCCCACGATAAATGCTTACATGCGTTTCTGCATAAATCAGAAAAAGAGATGGATACATTATTTATGTTTATAGGAACGTACAACTACGCAAGAACAGCTTGTTATTTCAGTAGTACATTATTACAGACTATCAAAATTGTTATGGAAATAGAGCTTTGTAGATAATTTTGGGGGAAAAGCTGTGTTCGTAGCATACTTTACACCTTTATATTAGAAAGAAGAAGAAATATTCATTGATTTTGCTGGCATTATGCATGGCCCAGTACCTCGTAACTTCACTTAAACTAGGGGCCAGGCAGAAGAGCAAATAATACATTTCATATTTATGAACACTATTTTATACTCTAAACTGAGCTGGTCAATGTACTTCAAGTATCATCCAGAGGTTAAAAAGAAAAGAGAGAGGGGAAAAAAAAAAAAAAAAAAGGCACTAAAAAACCCTGAACATGGCTGTCCAAACTTTAACCTGATATTTTCTTAGGGTCTTGGCTATTTAAAAAAATCCTTTGGAAGAGACTCTTTGTGTTAACAATACGTATCTGGCCAACAAATTGTTAAAAGAACAAGCAAAGCATAATACTCTTAAAAGATTTCCCAAGTGTTAACAATACAAAAGATTTTATCATATCTTCGAACAGTACATTGATACACAAAATAGAGATTTTTGTCAAGTAGGAGCAAATTCAGTGTTTTCTAGCTATTGTAGGTGAGAATACATTTTGGAAGAGAAACGTTCAGTCATCACTTCATAAAAAGTGTTTCTTTCCAGGATTCTGTTCTTTTAAACAGGCATTCATACTGAACCACTATACAAAAGAACAGTGGAAGTCAACAGCAAATAGAGCATTAATGGCTCTAACTTTGAATTTGTCTCATTTATTATGTAACATCTAAAGCAACTCTGAACAGCTGTTTTATACACCATTACAATTTTTCTAAAATTTGTTTAACTGTTATTTGAGTAAAGAGTAGGTCAACTTACTTTCAATCTACTTTTTGAACCAATATCAGGTACAGTGGAGAGTAGAATGAATACTAATTGTTTATCTCTCAGCAACTACAACAGTAAAAAGGAAATACATTTTAACAGCCTCAGCAGATTTCTTAACACAGTTTGCGTGTCCAAATAATTCCCATGAACAATTTGAAAGAGTTATTATACAAAGACCCAAGTGCCTTTTTCAAATTCAAAAGAATATAATTTTATAATGGTTCTTTTGAGAACATTAAAAATGATACATTATTATGTATATTCTTCCACCATGTATACTTACCACATAGTTATAAGCCCTGCAGTCAGAGTAGCCCTGTCCTGACCAGTGATAAGCACATATCACTTTAAAGAAACAAGTGTGAATTTCTCTTTTCCAATAAAATTTATCTGTAAGCAAACTATTCTAAAAAAATTGTTCATTAATTCAGGTGTTTTGCATATGGATAATATAGGACTATTTGGAACTAATGCTCAAAAATCCATAACCATGCCCCAAAAAAACAGTTAGACGTGCAGATATTAGTTGTTAAAAAAATAATAATCACACATTTTTATTTGGATTTATAAACAGATATAATTCTCTATGACAAATCTTATTGTACTTAGGAAACTGTAACAACAAAGACAGTGCCAAAGAAGACAAGTTACTGATACTATAACATTTAATACTTCTATATCCCTGTAATACATCATGTGCTTACACATTTTAGGAATGCAATTTCGTATATTTTAACAATAAAAATCTTGGGTTTTTTCACCACAGAAGTCACAGAAGCTCACATAAAGAACTCTTAATATGCTGTAATACTGACTATATTACAAACACATTAATATTATATTACATACTACCTGATTAAAGGTAGACCTTATTGTCTTTCAAAAGCATTATTTATGGATTATGCCTAATCCTATTAACTTCAACAGACAATGGATCAGATCCATCCACTTAGATCTAGCTATGTTCACCTAAAGATTTATTTTTAGGTTGGTGTTTTTATGCTCTCATAGTCATAGTGTAATTTTAAAAAGACATGCAATATAGAAAAATCATTCCTTAAGAATCTCTAACAAGTCGAAGTGCAAATAATATACTATACTGCATAAAACATATACTACGCTGCAAGGAAAGCCTTCAGATATTTCAGAAATTCTGTTATTTCTTTCTACAGCAAATTAAGTATAAAGTGTCCAAAATATCAGGTCACCTTTAGCAACTGAAGAATGCTAAGGAAGGTGTCCTGCATCATTTCACTGATGCCTCCCAAGTTACAAGCTTAAAAAAAAAAAGAAAAATAAAACCAGCTGAATTCCACCTCATATTTATTTGGATAACTCTAATTTTTAGGGGAAAAAAAACCAAAAACAAAACAAAATTATTGTCCATATAAAGTAAAGGGAAGTAAATTACAAATTTCTACTGTAGTGAAGGATATGGTAAGTATTGTAGAAATAGTGCAAAGTTAGTCTTTCAGTCATAAGTTCATTACTATTTGATGATATTCTCTGAAACTAATAACATGGAAAACCCTATTAAAAAAACATAGTAATGAAATAAAATCACACAGACAGAATCACAGAGAATGGTAGGGGTTGGAAGGGACCTCAGGAGACCATCTAGTCCAATCCTTCTGCCAAAGCACAGGTTCCCTACACTAGGTTGCACAGGAAAGTGTCCAGGTGGATTTTGAACATCTCCAGAGATGGAGACTCCACAACCTTTCTGGGCAGTCTGTTCAAGTGCTCCAACACCCTTACAGTAAAGAAGTTTTTCCTTAAGTTTGTGTGGAACTTCTGGTGTTCCAGTTTTTGCCCACTGCCTCTTGTCCTTTCACTGTGCACCACCAGAAAGAGCCCGGCCCCATCCAT
>NW_010295142.1:0-464 GCF_000700745.2 Antrostomus carolinensis
TGCAGTCTGAAGAAGCAGGCACTTCTTCAGGCTGCACTGGATGCACGGAGGATCACTTTGCCCATCATGCTTGCTGATTCGTCTCTCTACAAAAGCTTTATACTTTCAAAACATGTATATTCATTACTTTTCCAAGAAGTCATCAACATATTCATTACATTTCCAGGAACTTATTAATACATGCAAATGTCCTTTGCACATGCACACTTCCTCTCTCTGGTGGTCATCACGGTCCTCATCACTGTGTCCTTTGGTTGTACTTTCCCGCCCAGTTCATCCTGGGCCTGTTTCCAACCCTTCTCCCTCCCTTGTCCCAAGGAGTTGGCTCAGCACATTCCCTTGTCACATCCCAGTGATCAGTGAAACAAAGAGTCCTCATGCTCCTATGAACGCTGAGGAAATAAATTTTGATTTCTGAAACTCTGTGACAAAAACACATTGTTCTTAACTCCAGTACTAAGTTA
>NW_010295142.1:540-809 GCF_000700745.2 Antrostomus carolinensis
TCCTCACTTATACATGGTGCTTCTTAATCAAACCCAACTCTTCTATATCATCAAATCTTGATTGTTTTATCAGTGCACTTGCAACACCTTCACAACCACCATCCCCTCAGCTTCGCTGTGTCACCCCACACCAATTGTCCCCTCAGCTCTTCCATGTCCCCTCACACCAACTGTACCCTCAGTTCCATGTCCCCTCACATCTACCGTCCCCTCAGTTCCCTCCATGTCCCCTCACACCAACCGTCCCCTCAGCTCCCCCATGTCCCCTC
>NW_010295142.1:896-1168 GCF_000700745.2 Antrostomus carolinensis
CAGTTCCCTCCAGGTCCCCTCACATCCACCATCCCCTCAGTTCCCTCCATGTCCCCTCACATCTGCCACCCCTTCAGCTCCTCCATGTCCCCTCACACCAACTGTCCCTTCAGTTCCCTCCACGTCCCCTCACATCTGTCACCTCCTCAGCTTCTCCGTGTCCCCTCACACCTGCCATCCCCTAGTTCCCTCCATGTCCCCTCACACCAAATGTCCCCTCACACCCGCTATCCCCTCAGCTCCTCCATGTCCCCTCAGTTCCCTCCATGTCC
>NW_010295143.1:0-6461 GCF_000700745.2 Antrostomus carolinensis
GATTAGATTAGATATTAGGAAGAAGTTCTTCCTGTGATGGTGGTCAGACCCAGGTTGCCCAGAGAAGCTGTGGCTGCTCCTCCCTGGAAGTGTTCAAGGCCAGGCTGGACGAGGCTTTGAGCAACCTGGTCTAGTGGAAGGTGTCCCTGCTGATGGCAGGGGGGTTGGAACTAGATGATCTTTAGGGTCCCTTCCAACCCAAACCATTCTATGATTCTATGATTCTAATCATATAATTAGGGCTATAAATGTTAATATCATTGCAATTAGACCAATAATTATTGTTCTATATTTGTTACCAATATAGAAAATAATTGTTGGTCTATATGTTTTGCCAATTTTTGACTAGGTCAATAATTGTTGCCAATAATCCTTAGACTGTTAAAACATGAATTAAGTTAACAGTAAATTCTTGGCTCTCTATATAAGGTGTGTTCCCCTTGTTTGCTCATAATAAAGAAGAAAATTAAATTAAATAATAGCTCACAAAAGTCTTGCAAAGATTGCATTCATACCTGCCTGTATTTTAAAGGAAGTGAAACTATCTTTATTTCTCAGATCTGAGAACTGTGCATAGTGTAATACAGGGCCAGATCATCCTGAAATATTTATAATTACTTCTAACACCTTTAATAAATATATTTGGACATGAGTCACTGAGATAAAGAGACAATAATGCCGTTAAGTTTTTAAGGGGTGTGTCACAGCCCTGCTAAGGATAAGTGCGAGTCAAACCAGCTCTAATTTTTCAGTTTCCCTGTCATCCCCATGATGATAGAACCATTAGCAATGCCTCAAACTGGAGGACTGCATGAAAAAAATCATGGCAGCTTCTCAGATTGATGAAAAAAAAACAGCCAACCAAAAAAAAAATCCCTTTTCATCAGGAACAAATGGCTTTAAATTTAAATATAAATTTAAATTTAATTCATTCAAGGCTTTATCTACCTTAAATTGACCATGCTGTGTGATAGTCAAGACTTTTAACCTGTTCTGTAACTTTGGCATTTTGAGGCATTACATAGTGCATGAAAGAGTTAAGTTCTACAGTGCAATTGCAAAAATGGCCTTAAGTAGACATTAATTTGTTTACAAAACTTTGCTTTGCACACAGAAAGGGGGTTGGTCAGTACGAAACACTTGATCCTTCATATTAAAACTTCGTGTTCTAATGCATTCGGGTTTTATGTTTGATATCAGTCATTGCAGGCTTCTTACATCCCTCAGGCAAAGTAGGAAAGGATTTTCTCTATAAACACAGTTTGTAAGGGTGATGAAAAGCGCTGATCATCAGATTTATGACTGTTAGCGATACGTGCTGTTTGCTAATGACTAGATTTTGATGGGGCTGTCTAATTAATGCCTGAGATAAGGTGACAGTTTGACTTTGCCAAGGGCTAATAATGGCCCGAGTCTTATGACTTAAGTTTAAGTTTGGTATCAATAGTTATGACTTTTTTTTTTTTTTTTTAGAGCTGTAAAGTTCATTTGCTTTTTCAGTTGCAAACATCAGTTGAATGATATTTGCGGACGGGTTTTGGTGACTGACATCTTTCTTCTAAGTTCAGGTGCAGTCATAGAATAGAATCATAGAATGGTTAGGATTGGAAAGGACCTTAAAGATCATCCAGTTCCAACCCCCCTGCCATCAGCAGGGACACCTTCCACTAGACCAGGTTGCTCAAAGCCTCATCCAGCCTGGCCTTCAACACTTCTAGGGAGGGGGCAACACTTCCAGGGAGGGGGCAGTCAACTTCTTACATAGAAAATAATGTCTAGATAGATTACCATGCAGGTAAAGAGAGTCTTAATATTTGATCTTCTCTTCCACTTGAGGAAGTTACCTATTGAACAAATTACTCATTTTTTAAAAAAGGTCTCTAGTGCAAATCATTTCAATTAATGACTTTAGTTCTCACTTCAAATACGTAACTTCCAATCTCTACAACTGATAACTCCAATTCCTGAAACACTAACACCTTTTAGTGTGTTCCTTTATTTGAAACTCATTTTCCCACTAGTTCTGCTACTGAATTTGCTTTAAAGATATCTGCCTCACCTACATTCTTTACAGAAATACTCAGACATTTACCCAAAAGCTCATCATTCTTTGATGAGCTATCTTGAGGTATCTTCCTTAAGTTCCTGAGAGTAGAACCGCAGTGGAAAGGATCATTTCAGATGCTCAAAAAAGGAAATGTTTTCTTTGGCAAGGTGAATAGCATGTGAATTCCCTCCTATTCTCCCAGCATCAGTCTGGTGAGGTGCCTCAGGCTTTGTCTGTTGGAGAACAGACCTTTCATTATTCATTACAGCTCTTGGAAATCTTCCAAATAAGGAGTAAAGCAAAACTAATCTTTGTCACCATACAGACCGGCTCTGAAGAAACAAGGTGGATTCCTCATTCATGAAGCATATCTTGGGAGAAATCAAGAGTGCCACATCTTTTTCCATGAACACCTTGCTTTGGGTGAGGCTCTGGGGTTCCTATTGCTTAGGCCTCCAGCAGTGACAACAAAAACTATCCCTTTCTGATCAGAGAGGTTTGATCCCCAAAGGAATAGCTAGAGCAGATTTATAGTCAGCTCTTCCTAGGGGTTTGTTTTGATGATAGTGAATAGGGTCCAAAGATAAATTGGGTCATGAAGTCGAAAGTTGCCAGTCAGCAGCTGTTCAAGGACGTGACTATACCCACACAATCTGTTTTTTTGGTTTTTTTCCTCTGAGCACCTCGGGGGCCATCCTGACCAGCATGGTGTCACTCCTATCTCTGTTGTCCTGCACTAGACCACCAATGAGGTGCTCTATGTTGCAACTATTATGCCATGTTACGCCTCATGGATGATATCTACGTGTAGATGGAGACAGTGAGGACTCAGCTGTGAGACCTGCAAGCTGGAAAAGGGATGAGGGAAGAGAGATTTGTTAATCTTTTGCCAAATCTTTAGAAATATCTCTCTATAAACAACTATCCATTCTCAGTCTGTGATGAGGATGATAGTAGGAAGGTACATTGGTACTGGAGTGTGGTGAAACATCTAGCCAGCACTGAAGAAAGGCCCTGGACAAACAGTGAGGGATAATGTTTGGCTGGGGTATGTCCAGACCACCCATCACATCAGCACTGTGCTTTTGTTATCCACCAATTCATTAATTTCCAGACTCCATTAGTAGATCTCTGTCTCTTTTTCTACATCAGCTTGTGACTCCTCTATTCTCTAAGTCACACAACTGGACTGACATCCAAAACCAGTCATCGGAAGGAGTCACATCAGGCACACAAGAGGTTAAGTTATAGGACAGTGGAGATGGAGGGCAGGGTGCTCCAAGTCTTGGCTGATGCATCACCCTGTCTTGGTTTTTAGCTGAAACAGAGCTGGGTTTCTTTTTCAGTAGTTAGAATAGTGCTGTGTTTTGCTTTTCAGCCTGGGACTTGTTATGAGAGAGACACTGAGAATATCCCAGTGTTTGCATTTTTGTTGCTGAAAGTGAAGGATTTTGTGTTCTGTTAGTCTATAAGTGCAAGATTTAAGGGGGTGAGGAATATTTAAATTAATAAGCTAAACTGGCATTTGGATATGCCGATGGGATATTCCATATCATGTCACGTCATGTCCAGTATATCAGTGAGGGGCTCTTCCTCTCTGGCTCTCTCTGGCTTTTCGCTCAGGCTCTGGCTCTCCCGGGATTGTGGGATTTCAGTTCTGAATTGTTGCTCCTCTGGGATTGTTATCTGGGAACAGGCCAGGCTTGGTCGACGGGTGGTGAGCAATGGCACTGGGCATCACTTATTTGCATATTTTATTACTGTTATTATTATCACTATGATTTTTAATATTATCATTATTTTAAGGGGGTTTTTTATTTCTATTATTAAACTGTTTTTATCTCAACCTACAAGCCCCCCAGTCCTCTCCCCTATCCTTTGGGGGTGGGGGGGAAGTGGATGAACAGCTGTGTTGGGTGCTGGCCAAGGGCTAGCCCAGTGAAACTATCACACACCCAAAGGCAAGGTCTTTGTTATGTGTATGCATATTTAGGATGATTTGAGATTTCCTGAGGCAGAGACTTTCTAGGAGATCCCTGTGTCTTGACTGACCCTTTTCTATGTGAATGGGAATCTGTAGATTAGGTTGTCTTGCGTGCGAAACGAACATAGTCCTTCTCACAGCAGTTTTGCCCTGAAAAGAAGGCAAAGAGTTTCTTCCAGCTGAAGAGCAAGAAGCTCCTCAGATGCTCATCCATGTTCTTCCCCCAGAAATCCTCTTTGTGAATAGCCCATCACAGTCTGGAAGTACCAAGGCAGAAACCCATGGATGAATGGCTACAGACACAAGCTCCAAATTCTGCTGGAACAGAGACCTCGAGGTGTTCAAGCTCTGGATCTTCACTTCAATGCACACCATCACCAGTTATTTTGACATATCAAGGTACAGTTTGTTTTTCCAACTTCTCTTGTCAGCATATTTACACATGTATGTGTTTTGTACTATTAAAAAAAATAAAATAAAATGGTGAGACACATAAAGATGTTGTAATTTTTGGTACTAAGGGGTTTTTGCAGGGTAGATAACATGATACCAAAGGTACACTTGATCACAGAACAATAGACACTATACAAAATTCATGCTTTATAGAGAATAATATTTACTGTCTTGGTGGTCAGGGATATGCAGTTGTAGTGACTGGGGGATGAAAGTGAACAGTTCATAAAGGGAACTGCACATCTCTAGGGAAAACATGCCATTTGTCAGAGAAAATCTGAAAGCTCCCCACGACCTGTAGAAGGAAAGGGAGATTCTTCCTGACTTCCAAATCCAGAAAAAAGCCGAAATATTGGCAGAAGTAGAGCTTGCTTTTTGGCTCACACCATACTCTATGCAGCTTGGCCAAGATGGCAACTCCCTCTGGTGGGATGACACTGTCTTTGCATGGAGTATTTAATCAGACACAACAGCATGAGTTTCTGTTTGACTCCCCTTCCACGTACCTTTTCACTTATTAAAACTCCCACTCTGCAGTGTGTGCAGGTTTCCATTGAAAGGATTTGTTGTTGTTGTTGTTCATAGAAATAGCTTCAGAAGAATGCAACGCTTCCAGAGGGGTGAGGTTTTATGCAAAATATTTAACATTGATTTATACACATACAGAGAATGTTGTCAGTTTGGGTAGGGCACGTATTTTATCTTCTATTATCAAAGCAAGTGAGGACATAGATGCCAGATTGCAAGTAGGAAGGTTTTTATTCTCCCCAAGGAGACCTCCTGCAACACATCCAATGTCAATCACATTATCACCAAACAAAACTTACTATTCCTTTGCCCACTTTTCTCCTCCTTCCTCACCCTGATTCTTCCTTCTATTAAAAGTGGTTCAGGATGGGATGCAGTCCAGCCCCTGCTTTACCTTCAGCTCTTCTAAGCCTGTTCCTCCACAAGCTCTTTGGAGCAGAGCTAAGACCAACATCAGGGAACTACTAGGATGGCAAAACAGTGGATTTTTTTTACAGCCCAATCAATAAAAGTAATTCATTTTTCCAGTGATTACTCTACTTTTAGATTAACTGTGATTTATTGGCTAGCTCTACTAGTTTCTTGCAGTCCATTTTCCATAGAAATCTTCCACTGTCTGAGGTTTTCTAAAGGCTCTTTACACTTCTTACTTATCACAGAGTATTTGACCACAAGTAGTAAAAATCCCCAGCTCAACCCGGTTTTATTTTCTTTCACTCTCACTGCACTGCATTGTAAAGGTTAATAGGTAACCTTTGGAAATAAAAGGGTTAGTTTTATGGTCAGGATTGCAGTGACTGACAAGGTCCAAAGGTACCAGCAGACTTCTGAGCATCCCCAACTCATGGAAGCACCTGCACGTGGATTTCTTTAAGGAGCAGCTGCGTTTCTGGAAATCCAGGTCTGTGTTTCTCTCTGTCAAAGCAGTGGTTTTTTTGAGTGCTCATGTAGGGAAGGGCTCTGAGTGTTTTCTTAGGTCTCTGCCTCCTGGGAGGCTTTGTGCTGTGCTGTGTTGTGTTGTGCTGTGTTGGTTGGTAGATGCTTTGGGTGTTGTTCTGAAAGATCTGGGAATTATCTTTGTGTTTATTTTTGCATGGTGAACTGCTGCTTGAGAGAGAGAGGAAAAACTCCACACATACCTCTATATCTATCTATCCTGCAGCCATGCTCACTGTTAGATTTGGCTTTGGGGTTTAGTAGTATCAGATCTAGTGGAGAGAAATCCATGCTCCGATGAGATGTGGATGCACAGACCCTTCAGAAAGCCCCAGACGAGCATTGATAGCACATAATGGGCACAGAACCCTTATTCCACCTCTCCATTTTAGTGAGTTTTTTACTGTGCTATAATGTCTTGCTTTCATTTTTGTTGTTCATCCTTCTCTTTGTCCCTTCCTGTGGCTGCTGTGCTCAGTGTGCAGCATTTTTCTTATTATTCTTCATTTCTTC
>NW_010295144.1:0-2242 GCF_000700745.2 Antrostomus carolinensis
TCCAACCCCACCATTCTGTGCTTCTGTGAAAGAGGTAAGAGCAGCAAGTTACTGGGAAACACAAGCATTAGTGATGTCCTGACTCCAGCTCCCCAACATCGCACATTGTGCCCACAAAGCTGGTGGCACCAAGAACTTTCTGAGCCAGATGGTACAAAGGGCAGGACAAAAGTTGGGTTCTTTTCCCTGTGTTTTATGTCAACAAGACCTCACAGGCAAGGGAGAAAACTGCAAAATCAACCAGTCATGAGCGGAGGGAAGAAAATATGGGTGAGTCAGAGGGAGGTTGGGCAGGTGACCAGTGAGTTATTGACTTCTTTATTATTGTTTTAATTGCCAAGGCATAATTAGAAACACAGCGAAGGACTTTACTCTTTGCTGGTTAAAAATTATATGTGAACTCAGGCACCGGTCCAAGGGCCTTTGCACACAGCGTATCGGAGCATAAATACACTAAACCACAGCAACAACATCTCTAGTTTCATAGATAATTATTTATTAAAAATAATTATTTCTAAAAAATTAAGTTATTTAATGCATAAATTCTGGGGTGTACAGTCAAGTGTATTAAATAAGATTTTTCTGATTTTTATTTTTTTTTTCATTATTTCATTAGGAAACCTTCAAAAATTAAAATTAATCTTTAAAATGTCAAGGTGACCAAAAAGTGATTGGATATAAATAGCAGCAAGAAAAAAAAATATATATATCTATATATATTTTCTCCAGAAAAAATATATTTCTCTATTAAAAAAGACAAGGATGTTATGTGGGACAGTGTCAAATGCCTTGCAGATATCCAGATGACATCAGTTGCTCTTCCCTTATCCACGAATGCTGTAACTCTACCTTCTTCTGCACCTGCAGACGAGCAAAAACATGGCAAATTGGAAAGTCCTTGATTTCCCAGCAACAACTAAAAACATCAGTAGGTTATCAACATTCTTCTCATACCAAATCCCACGCTGAATCCAAAACCCATCATGATTCTAGCTACTGAGAAGAAAATTAGCTCTATCCCAGACAAAAGCAGGAGAGGAGGGATGGAGGTGGAATGTAAGTGGGATTGAGGAGGGATGCAGGCAGAGGCTGGAGAAGGGATGGAGGTGGGATGGAGAGAGGATGGAGGAGGGAAGCAGGCAGGATGTGGGTGCAGTTCCTCACCACTCACCGAGCAATGCCCAGCCTGTTCCCAGCTCGTGATCCCAGAGGGGAGAAAATCCCCAAATCCCAATCCCGAAATGAGAGAGAACTTTCCAGCCAGCCCTCATTTATCTACTGAAGATGACGTTATATGATATGGAATATCCCACTGGCACAGCCAAATCCCAGTTTGGATCTGTTACTCTGGCTACATTCCCTCTACCTTCTTCTGCACCTGCAGACTAGCAAACACATGGCAAATTGGAAAGTCCTTGATTTCTCAGCAACAACTAAAAACATCAGTAGGTTATCAACATTCTTCTCATACCAAATCCCACACTGAATCCAAAACACAGCACGATTCTAGCTACTGAGAAGAAAATTAGCTCTATCCCAGACAAAAGCAGGAGAGGAGGGATGGAGGTGGAATGTAAGTGGGATTGAGGAGGGATGCAGGCAGAGGCTGGGGGAGGGATGGAGGTGGGATGGAGGTGGGATGGAGAAGGGATGCAGGTGGGATGGAGGAAGGATGGCAGAGAGAAGCAGGTGAGATGCAGGTGGGATTGAGGAAGGATGCAAGTAGGTTGGAGGGGTAAAACTAGATGGGATGGAGGTGGGATGGAGGAGGAAAGCAGGCTGGAAGGAGGAGGGATGCGAGCAGGATGAAGACAAGAAGCAGGTGGGATGCAGGTGGGATGGAGGAAGGATGGAGACAGGCTGGAGAAGGGATGTGGGCAGAATGGAGATGGGATGCAGGTGGGATAGAGGCAGGATGGCAGAGGGAAGTGGGTGGGATGCAGGTGGGATTGCGAAGGCTGAAGGAGGGAAGCAGATGAGATGGAGCAGGCTGGCAGAGAGAAGCAGGTGGGATGCAGGTGGGATTCAGGAAGGATGCAGGTAGGCTGGAGGAGGGAAGCAGGTGGGATGGAGGAGGGATGGAGCAGGCAGCAGGAGAGATGCAGGGGGGATGGAAGAGGGATGCGGGTGGGATGGCGCAGGGAGGGATGCGGAGGGGATGGAGCAGGGAGGGATGCGGGTGGGACGGAGGAGGGATGGAGCAGGCAGGAGGAGGGATGCGGTGAGGATAGAGGAGGGATGG
>NW_010295145.1:0-44994 GCF_000700745.2 Antrostomus carolinensis
ATATATATATACACATATATATATATAAAAATATATATAACTTATTTTTTTTTTTAGTTAAAGACAGGAAAATAAAATAAGGGAGATAAACAAGCAGACAGCATTTTTATATAACTAAGGCTGAAAGTAAAATGACACCAGCAGTAATCTGCTAGGCCAACCAACTTCTTTCTCCTTCCTGCAGGAGCTTTCATGCACTATTTTAAATGTTTCAGTCCTGCTGGTCACAAGAGCTGAACTGAAGCTGAAATGACCTTTTGATGTTTGACTGTGCTAGTTGTGCCTTGTTTTACTGTCTCACCATAACTGAGGTTTTGCATGAGTACTTTCCTCTAGCTTCTCCCCTCTCTAATAGGTGCTTTGATTAACTTAACAGCTTTGCACAGTATTGCACAGTGTTTGAAACTAAGCACAGATGATCTATATCATCTACTCATGTCACAGCTTTCAAGGGAAACCTTGAAAAAAGATCAAATTCTTCTCCTTCTCATACTGCAGAAAATATTACATTAAAAAAAGCAATCACTTTCCTTCTTTCTTTCTTTTCTCTAATTAAAAAGTTTTCTGTTTTCTAGTTTTCTTCCTTTTTTTTTTTTTTTTTTTTTTTGTAATCTTTCCCCTCTGTTTCCCCTTTGTTCTGGTTTATGTTCATGGTAACTGTTCACATCCTCCTGGCTGTATTTGACAGAGTTCATTGGCTTGAACTACTGTACTATATTACAATTACAAATCTTCTCTGCTTTATAACATACCTGGTTTTTTTTTAAAGGAATAATTGTCAAAAGAAATAATGCAACATATTGAAAACTATGCTTTGAGCATGCCCATTAGTCTGTTCTGTTTGTCTACTCTTTGCTCCACCAGCTGTTCACAGAGCATCCTTTCTCTGGTGAACTCCCTTCCCAAGCAAATTTTGAGGTGAAGAGATAGGAAGAGAGGCTGCACTTTCATTGTAGCCCTTTGCCATCAGATCTATTTGGACAAGATAAATTTGGACAAATAAAACTCTTTGAATGTGATGAGTTTGATAAAATCTGATTTTCTCTCCTATGTATTTTGTGTACTACCAATATAAGGAAAGATGAAATATCTGTCTCAGATATAAAGGTGCCACATAGTTCTCAGAAAGTGTGATGTGAGAATCTGAATGCAGCAGACATGAGTAATGTGCTACAGTTGTTATGTTCAGTTAAAACAAAACAGTTTTTCTTTAGAACTAGTTGTAAAGGAAGAAAACTATTTCCATACTGAAACAGTGGACAGATACTCTTAGTGTATCACATAGCCTTCTGTGATGAAAGACAAATGCTTCCAGAGGGCAATTCATTGTGTCTTAAAATGGGCCCTCAGTGTGAGATAAAGCAGCTTCCACAAGAGCTGGCTTTTGTCTCTGACTTCAGAGACAATGCAGGTGGGGTGGGTTTTTTTTGCTATATACCTACCTCATTGACTTTTAAGCCTCTTGACATCTAGCACCATCTCAAAATCCTCGGAGTGTATGAGAGAAGCACAGGAGTTTAGTGGGTAGCTTAGGGAACTGATGGCAGATCTTTGCTCTTCATAGAAACATAGAACCATAGAATTGTTTTGGTTGGAAAAGAGTTTTAAGATCATCAAGTCCAACCTTTAACCTAGCCAAACCCACCTCTAAACCATGTCCCTAAGTGCCACATCTACACACCTTTAAATACCTCCATGGATGGTCACTCAACCACTTCCCTGGGCAGTCTGTTCCAATGTTTGACAATCCTTTCAATGAATATTTTTTTCCTAATATCCAATCTAAACTTGGCACAACTTGAGACCGTTTCCTCTTGCCCTATTGCTTATTACTTGGGAGACTGACACCCGCCTCACTACAACCTCCTTTCGGGCAGTTGTAGAGAGTGAGAATGTCTCCCCCGAGCCTCCTTTTCTCCAGGCTAAACAACCCCAGTTCCCTCAGCTGCTCCTCATCACACTTGTTCTCCAGGCCCTTCACCAGCTTTGTTGACCTTCTTTGCACACACTCCAGCAACTCAGTGTCTTTCTTGTAGTGAGGAGCCCAAAACTGAACCCATCACTCGAGCTGCAGCCTCACCAGTGCTGAGTACAGGGGCACAATCACTTCACTGGTCCTGCTGGCCATACTATTTCTGACACAGGCCAGGATGCCGTTGGCCTTCTTGGCCACCTAAGCACACTGCTGGCTCATGTTCAGCTGGCTGTCAACCAACACCCCCAGGTCCTTTACCACCAGGCAGTTTTCCAGACACTCTTCCCCAAGCAGGTAGCATTGCATGGGGTTATTGTGGCCCGAGTGCACTTGGCTTTGTTGAACCTCATTCAGTTGAACCTGATTCAGACCTGGCACTTGGCCTTGTTGAACCTCATATAGTTGGCCTTGGCCCAGCGATCCAGCCTGTCCAGATCCCTTTTTAGAGCCTTTCTTCCCTCAAGCAGATCAAAACTCTCACTTCTGGACAGCCAGAGCATCTCAAATGATTATAGGTAATTGTCTGCACAAATTATTTAGTATGTTACTAATATGGAAGACAAATAGCACCCTAACTGTAGCAGTACAAATGAATAAAAATACAGGTATTTTAATAACATTATGTTTCATAAGACAGCAAATATAGATGCAGTATAGAGCTGAGATTTAATATTATAATAATTGATTGATTTTTATATAAATACAATTTAATTTCTGATCTAATTATATTTTCATTTATTCATATGCAAGTGGATAAAGAAGTCTAGTAGATTTTACTTACATACTTAATTATACCCACTTTACATTTTGAGGAGTGGAGAATTACTGAACACTGTGCTGTGAGAGTTTGACCTAAGTATAAACTGCCCGATTTTACAGTATGTAAATATCAGTTTAATCCTCTCTGCATGACCTTTGTCTGATTCAGTAAAAAAGCATTTAGAGAGATGAGAAAAGTTATGCACCCACTTAAATTCTTCCCTGAAAAGAGATTAGCCTATGGTTATGCATTTTCATGGTTCCTGGGCGATTGAAGTAGCTTTTAAGTCACAGTCATTGGTGTTTATTTTTCCACATGTATTTGTATTCTGCAAATAATTCACTAGCAGAAATAATTCTAGCTTTATGGCCATCATAGAAACTACCTTGTGTGAAAAATGGGGGAAAAGTGTTATGTACAAAAGAAAGAATTAAAGAATTCTAGCAGAAGAATGAAAGCACTAAAACACCTCTACAAGATTTCAGGCTGTTTCTTAACCTGAAATGGGGGAATGGAGACAAGGGGCTTAAGACTGCAAAGTTTTTAAGCCTTTGTCTTTTTACTGTCCATAGAAATAAGAAATATTTTAAAGGAATTTTTTATAACTTGATTCACCGAATGCACCAAACTTCTTGTTAACATTTTCTACATGACATAGGCTATGACAAGTTATAATAGCAAGTGAAGATTTAGAAATAAATGTCCCTTGTTTGTCTTTCCGAATGTGTCCTGATGTGCTGTGAAGTTTGCTCTGTCCCAGCTTTAAAAAACATAAGCAATGAACTGTCTCTGCTCATTTACTTTCTGTCTCAAAGTTACAGTAAGTGACAGTGTCTTGTTATGTGACCAAGAGCAAAATAGTTGGGGCTAGATTTTCAAGTGTTCAGCACCCTATGTTCCACTACAGCTTTTTACACACTTCCCAAAAAAGTAAGAGTGTGATCCACAAATAACTCATTGATACGTGCACGATGGAAAATTGTCTTTTCAGGATTTTTTTTTTTTAATTTCTTGAAAATAAATTTGGGGGTTACTGAAAATTTTGAGCTGGAGAGAAAGATTTGCAATAAATGTAGTTCTTTGTGGCGTTGTGCACATTCCTTGTGGACTCATTAGTGTCAGCTGGAGAAATCACTAGATAGGTTATATCTCCTGCAGCCCCGATACTTTTGCTTGTTTGTGTTTTTGAAGATGGAAAGTTGTAGAGCAAGAGTTTCCTAACTGTGATGCATAATGACAGATATACTTCACTTACGGTCATGACCTATCTAACGTAAAGGTGCAAGGAATGAGCTGTCTTCTCAGGAGTTTCTGCAACTTCCTTTTGAATAAAAATCAATCCCTTATTTCAGGGTTTTGTGGAGGAAAATAAAATAAATAAAATAAATAGTAATTTCAAATGGAAATAAAAATACTTTTGACTTCCCCATACCACAATTATGTTGTCAAGTGCTGATGAAAACCATAAGTTCTTCATGCCTACAGAAAACTTGACATTGGCTGGGCAATTCAAGTGCAGAAATCCCTGCCTACCTTGCTATTGCTTATTTTTCTTCCCACCTGCCTGTGCACAGTTCTTGTAATTCACCTTATGCTCAGATTGTACACTCAGTTTGCAGGTACCACAGAGCTTACAGGGCATCTAGAACTGCAGGGGACTGCTCTATGATTATGGACACTATGGACTACGCTAATTAGAAAAGCACAAAATAATTTAGCAAGCTGTGAAATATGTACAGTCAAACATACCGTCCCAATGGCATACTACAAGAATTAATCTGTGTATTCCCTTCAGTGTGTTCAGAGCTACTCTGATAAGAGGTGCTACATAAGACCTACGAATTATTCATTTATTATTTATTAGTCATGTTACCTCAGTTTATTATATGTGGAGAGAAAACAGATAATGAAAGCCTGATTCTTTAAGCTTAGCATTGCTCAGCTTGCACTTTAGGCAGCTTTTGCAGCTTCCCTGGATTTATTTGTAGACACAAAGAAATTGTCACCTAGGAACAGATCAGTGGACTAGCTGGAGCAAGTCCCTATCTCTACAGTTGTCAGAGCAGCTGCTTCAGAAAAGAGTGTAAAATTATTATCATGAATATGGTTGTATTGTGTGATATGACAATTTTACCTAACCTCAGTGGGTCATACTATACCTTAAAAATAGGATTGGATAGCCCTTATAGTTGTACTCTTGCTGTTGTAATACCAGTTATTTGTGTTTATGGCAGGATCCAGCTCTATTCTTAAATCTATAAAGCTACTCAGTAGTATAGACACACCACCTTCCTGAAGCAAAGAATTACAATAGTAAGTTATCCAGTTTTCAATGAAGGACATTACTTTTTGAGCAATTTGAAAAAAAGGATATGCCTTTGAATTCAATTGCATGCCTCCTCTCCCTGAATTTTGCTTTGTTTACTTTGAGTAAAGGGAGAAGTGTCTTGCTGTAGCATCTTTTATGCACATTCTTCTGCAGGAGTCTCCTGACTCTAAGATCACTAAGTTCCTCCCGCACATGCCTGCTAACACTTAGAAACTCAGCAGCAAGGAGTCCCTTTTTGTTCTTGAGCACAACTTTCTAATTGCCCTGAACTACTGTATTGCAAAACAGTTCAATGAAGACAAACTCACCAGAGGAATGGGTTTGCAATGCCAAACTCATTTTATCTGAGCCAGATGTGAAGTTGGGTCTCCTGGGTTGTAGCTTGAATGCATTAACTTGGTCTTAAGAGAATCTAATGTTTTGCATCTCCATGGAATATTCTTCACAGCCATCATTTTTATATACTCTGAAATTTCTCATGGTACTTCTTGCTGTTGACTTTTCTAAGGCTCCTGCACCAGAGATAAGAAGTACCCACATGCTTTCTGAGGCCCCACAACAAGCCTTTTATTTTGTCCTTTAAGTGACTTCCTATATATTTCCTCATAAATGTGGTTTATGTTCCACAAAGCCTGGCATATGCTTAGCCTCAAGTTTTCCTTAGCCCCTGCCACTACATCTTTAATTTCCCCATTCTCCCTTAGATGTGACAAACAGAGAGGCCACTGCTGTTGCAGTTCATCTGTCTAAAGATGTGTTACTTGAGTATGTCATCAAGCGAAGTCACTTTAAGAGCATAACATGGCAATACATTATGAGAAGAATGGTATTTTCATGATGTATTGCTCTTGTACATCAGAGAAATGCAAAATGGCAGAAAGGCTGTACATATGGTCACTCTTATGAATGTGAACTAACAGGGCCATGTCTTCAGCTAGCTTAAATCTGGGAATCTTAGCTGTTTTTATCAAGACTAAAGGAGTATCTTTCAATCGACACTTATATGCACCCATATAGACACATTCCCTTTTGTACTCTTTCTCTGTCCAGTCCCATTGGTGTGTTACATTCTTATCAATAATTGTTCTGGAGTCTAGGTTCTCACTACTAAAACTCAGAGACTTCTATTTGTGGGATCATACTAATTTATCAGGCAATGCATGGTGAAGACTGAAACAAGCTAAGGGAGCATCACCTCTGATGATTCCACAGTTAAGCACCATGGATATCTGCCTGATGAAGACCTTGATAACCAAGAGGAATATTAGTCTTTACATGCTGAAAAGGAGGAAAATATATGGGTGTATGATCAGCTTTAGATTGTCCTTCTGTTTTTTGTATGTCAAGCCTCGTTTGTTGCTTCCAGAGTAATAGAACAGCAGGGACTGTCTCTCTCTGGTGCAGAGATCTCAGGTGTCCATCATTCTCCCTCTGTGGTGTCCTCATGGGTGCTCTACTTCACCTTTCTCACACTCTCCTCTCTGCCCCTCCTAGTCTCATGACAGACACATCACCATCCTTACCCTCAACATAGGTATATTCTATTGAACCCTCACTTCTGAAATAGATATGGTGGCTCTGTGCAACTGCCTGGAACACCAGAGGACCAGATCAGTCACTCTAGGCATTGTCTTCAGTTCTACATTCACATGGCTGCAGGAGAAAAGAGAGTAGAGAGATTCTTCTAACTGCAAATTAAGTCTCTGGACTTATGCTAGTGTCATTCATGACTGAAAGGAAAGAAGAAAATAAATAAAAATAGCTAACTTTCAAAGTTAACTTTTAATGTACAGTGTTTTTGAAAGTTTTTTCTTTTGGGTAAAAGACTCTGGAGTTTGGCTGTAGGACAAGTTCTTCTGCTGTTAGATAGAAGGCATCAATTTTCTATAGGTAGTTTTGGCAGCCAGACTGCCACACTGAGCCCCTTGCTTAGCACAAAATAACACTTTACGTGAAACAGGAGGCATGAATCATTGCATTATAAAAATAGTCTTTTCACCAAAAGCTCCACAGTAAGTTGGATTTCTTGCAGTCAAATTGTAAAGCATGAGGAAAAGGCACTCTGACTCACAGAGTGAAACCAAAATCAGTCCTGTTTTTCTACTAATATTTGAAAGATATTATCTGATTATTCCTTACTCTCCTGCAATTTATCAGAAATAAGCCCTCTGTCACTTTGCCCTTAGAATGCCTGTTTTGAGTTATCCTTACATGGTGTAAATCCAGCACATTGCCACAGTCAGTGGAAGTACACCAAAGTAAAATGAAAGCGTGGTAAGAACTAGACCTATTATTTGTTCACTCTACGTAATTTTAGAACAGTTCCCATGATTCAAAATATCCTGTCTCATTTATGCATAGATATTTTTTCAAAGCTTATTACAGGATAACTGTTGAATCTGTTTAACCAGCTTCCAAGCATTAGGAGGTGCACTTTGATATACTACTTTGATGTTGAAAAAGAAGAGCTTTACCATTTATGAGACATCATGATTGGATTTCAACAAACTTTGTATTCATGCAAAATCCCTCAGTTAATATCCTTGCAGTTTTTCACCTTTCCTGTACATGTTAAAAAAAAAAAAAAATTACTTTTGCAGTGCTTACACAAACAGGTGTGAAAGTTAATAGCATACATACAAATACTATAACAAGCAATCTGTTTTTTTCAGTGCTCTTTCTCTCTTCACATTTGTAAAAATCCCAGCACATCTTCTTCCAAAGTCAGCTAAATCATCTCCTTTGCTGATATAAATTGGTCTTACTCTATTGACTTCAGTGGGACTATGCCAAAATACATGGAGTCCTTTATCATGTCTACATCTATCATTAAATCCAACCATTGCTTTTTCACTATCATGTATTATTTTTTTAGAGCTTAAGGTCAACAGAACACCCTCTTTTTAATACATTACACATAATAATAAATAAGCCAATGAAGTAATAGTACTTCCAAAACACCGAGAAGCAATTATAATAGACTAGTACACTATGAAGATGTTTGAATTCATCATTTGAGATGCTAGCAAAACAAGTTCAAAAGATGAGTGCATTTTATTCAGTTTAAGTATTCTGCTATCATGAATCACCAAGTTTAAATATTACAGCTCAAAACCCTTTTTAGTGTGCTCCCAAGAAATATTAATCATTTTTAACTGCAGTTTTTCATTTCTTATGGAATGGATTAGACCTGAAAAAGATCTCTCCGTTCTAATTATGGGTATCCATCTAAAAGCAAATAGCATCAGAAAAATGCTGGTTATCTGTTAACAAGTTCCTTTTAGAAGGTTACATTTGCTTAAAGATAGATCTGTTTATCTAGTATATAATCTCCTTTCCGCTGGCAGAGAAAAATCAATTTGGAACAAATTGTGGCTGATAAGATTCATCAGCATCACCACTAACATTTTCCTGGGAGAGATTATCATGCTAGGTCACCAAGCTGAGTTTGGGTTGGTGGGCCACTATACCTTCCGAATCAGAGAATCTGGCTGGTCCACTCCCCTCCCACCCTGGGTAAGCACTGAATTTCATTGTCATCATTGTCAGAAAAAGATCAGTAGTCTTGTCATACCAAAGTTCCCATTAGTCCTCTTAAAAAGGAAGAACAGATGTGTAGGAAGGTGTCTCCAGCTGGGTTACCCAAGAAGCACAAACATTTGCTCCCTTGAAGCTCTACTCTGCTACTGCAGATTTCAGAGCACTGAGCAGGACTATCCAGAGGCATTAGTCAGACTTCAAATTTTATTTTTCTTCCCAAAATGCCATTAGTGACCATCATAATTCAAGCAACTACATCTATACTTTTGATTTATTTATACTTAACATAATATTGCATTACCTGTCAAGAGGGCAACATAATACTTCATCGTAAATAGATCGGCAAGAAAAATGTTTTTACAATGTCATGAATTGTTGATGACTTCCTCTGCCAAAGCTGACAACTGGAAGTTTGATATAGCAGTATGTTACCAACAGTGTTTGCACTCCATAATGACCTTTTTCCAATTCGAGAACCAGTAGGCCATATTAAGATTAGCTACTTCATGGTGCCCAAGGGAAAAAATCCTAATTTGAAGACAAAGCTAAGAATTTAAGGTGGTTGTTATTGCCTGTGTAAAGATCCCTGATACTCTATTTCATTTTTAAGATGTGTGGATGGTGTCATATTGGTTGCCAGAAATGGCAATAAGATGGAGGAAGACACTGGGCTGAACATACATTGGTGAGGTAAGTATATCAGTATTCAATAGCAGATGCTCCACTGGAGTGGATAGGTTGCAGATATTATGTGACCGAACACGTGCAAATTCTCAGGTAAGAAAAAGACTGGTAGTTTTTCCTGTGTACATGAGGAAATACATTATAAAGAGAATCAAAGCAGAAGGAGCAGATTGCATCAGCTGTTACTGAAGAAAATCAGTTTCTAAAAGCAATATATTGAACTGGCTGACAGCATCTAGCCATCTGTCCAGACCTTAGCTGTGGGTACCATTCCCTTGATTAAACATACTTGCCTACAGCAGAGATATCTATAATTGAGTCACTTCTAGTTTCCTTTACAATCCTTATGATTCCTTTGGTGGGCTTGGCAATGACAGGTTTATGCTTGGACTCAATGATCTTAAAGGTCTTTTCCAACTGAAATGATTCTATTATTTTATGATTCTATGACAGGGTAGAGTTGTTATGGTAGTTTCGACATATAAGAACTGGCTAAGGAGACTACAAAAAGTGTGCAAAGTTGCAGAGTTTTCACATAGTTCAGCATAGAATTGAACTCTCATCTTTCTGAAGTCTAATTCAGAGCCCTTTGACAGGGCTAGCTCACCAGACAGCTCAGGGGAGGGAAGATTCATCTGCTTGCTGAAGGACTGGATACTGAACACAGCAGAATGAAATGTCCTGGCTGAGCAAATAGATATTCTGGTGTTTTCAGTGGTTTCCAAATACTTTTGTGTAACCACTCGAATTAAACTTTTAAGAAAGCAAGGCAAAAGGAATGTTCTTTCTTTGTTTATTTTTTTTCCCCTTTCTTCAAAAGTATGTTTAAAAGGGAAAAAGATTTCCAGTAGCACCTATGCATTCATGATAGTTTGTCTTAGAAGATCACTTCTTCCTTGAATCAGGAGAATTAAATGCATAAAACCTTTCATAGCAAGATATGCTGGAGATTAAATAAATAATTATCTTTCATAATTCACATATAGCAGGGGTGAAAAATAATCTGTTATTATCTAGAGCAAAGAATGTAATTTATATCCAGACATGAATACTTAATCATTAGACCAAGTGATGTTGCTCATATTAATACATAAAAAATAAATCAGCCTTCAAATCTACTGCAGCCCTTAAAATAAAAGGAAGATAAATCAGCTGTTTGCCACTGTAAATAAAAAAGATATTTTACAGAATGAGTATGCAGTGACTATCCCTCAAAATAGAATAGAAGCAATATTAGAAAGGAATATAAAATATCAAAGGAATATCAAATCAGTTTGATTATCACATGATAAATTAATTGCTCAAGTTTTTTCTAATGCCTGCTAGTCTCCCAGAACATCATGACACTAGTCACATTTCTTTGTCTGCGGGGGAGAGGGGCTTGGCTTTGTTTTGGGTCTCTTTTTTTTCCCAAACAAAACGTCCTGGAGCTAATGTGACAAACATTGTTTTCTGAGGTCTTGAAGTCCTGTTCAGTACTATTGTTCATGGTATAGCTCATCAGCATCAATCAAAGTAAAGAGTTTTCTGTGGTCTTAAATTCAAAACCAGATAAAAGATGCCTTGTTCTGGCACAGACCATCAAATATGCAGACTCTGTCAAGAAATAGCATTGTTCAGGAAGGGATCATAATCAAGGAAATTATTATTTAAATATTAGACATGAGAGCCACTTCATTCACCAGCAGACAGCCTCGATGAAGTAATGGATTCAGTAGCCATACAGAAGATTAATATGATAGTGTTTGATTTCTTTCAAAAATCCATGTTGATAGTATTCCATATTACTGGATGGAGGGATCAGGAATCTACTGGAAAAGATATTTCATGGAATCGTCCTGCTTTGTCCCAGCTGTGAGTCATGTATCAGGCATAATAATGTATTGGAAACATTATTCTTGATATGCTTGGTCTGGCTCCAGATCATGATGACACACACGCAGATGCACACACACAACAGAGGATTGTGTAAAGATTGAATAATTGCATGTTCTATCTCATCTTATTTAAAAAATAAGAGAGATGAACTGATCTCTAGAAAGTGAATAAGAGTTACCACCTGTATAGTGAAGGCTGCAGTATAACTTTTACAAAAGTAAAAATAAGTGCAGAGCTTCCCTCATATTATATTAATATACCTTAATTATGATGAAGAGGGAAGAAAATTCATGGGAATGGGAAACACCTGATGCATATCCACTCACTACTCTGCGGAGGGCCACAGAAAATACTGTTAATTTTGTGCCCGCTTTTCTAGAACTTTTTCTGTGTTCATAAAGTACTTGCAACAGTGTTTCTTCATCTGTACTCTTAATAAATAAGAGCCTAACAGTACAAGATAATACTGAGAAATGTGAGACAGCCCAGAGACGAAGGTTCATACTGGACATGAGGAAATAGTTCCTTTAACTAAATGTCATTTAACTAAATAATGTAATTCAGTGGGAAAGAAAGTCTGAAAATTTAATTAAAAAGTTGATAGTGAAGATGAATTCCACAAAATATTCTTATTTGATTAAGGAAACTGTAAACTTTAAAGACAAACATTTATAGTTAAAATTTATTTTGAGAGTAAGTTGCCAAAAGATTAGAAATATCTTAACAATTTTTCTTAGTTGAATACTGTCATGTGGATAAGATCCAATATTGTGTGCATACATGCTTGTGTATGTATATGAAATCATTAGCATTTGTATCATATTACCTATTGCATGCATATGCTACACAAAATTAATCATTCTGCAGTATTCTGATAATGTGCTACAAAATAACGGATTCACAGAGCACAATGGAGCAGAGTTTTATTAAGATAATTTCTGAATTTGAACATTTCTATAGTACTAAAAAAACCAAACACAGCTTACTGCAACCATAAAAAAAAACCCCAAAAAACAAAACCAAAAACAGAAAGGGAAACTTATGCATGAAGGTTATGTCTGCTTACAGTATCCAAACTAAGCTTGCAATGCCTATGTATGCAAGGAAAAAGAAACATCATTAGAAAAGAGAGAAGGAACATTAAAGAAAAGCAGAGACCCAAGGAATAGTTCACACCACAAACAATTTCTGTATTAAGCCTCAAAATATTTAGGCCTTAAGTGTTATTTTATGACATTCAAAGGTTCATCATCATGAGACCAAGGGGACAGTTTGAAGGCATTCTGCTGCTGAAAGAGAAATCTGTTATGCTTTAACAACACAGAGTTTGTTCTTAGTTATTTTTTCAAAACATTAGTTGGAAATACTCCTATTATAGTCTTTGGGGAGTTTTACTGGAGTGGAGCCAAAGACCTGCTTAAAGGAATTTGCTAGCTTCAGAAGAGCTCAGCAGATAACAAGGACTCAGGGGTTAGACCTTTGCCCTGTAAGAAACTGAAGAACATTTGGGATCAATTTGCCTGCTTGGCAAAAATGTGCCTGCGACACTCTTTCATCACGAGAGAAAAGCAGAATGTGGCCTCTGTTCATATACTTATTAATGTTTTGTGTTTCCTTAAACTGTATCCTTCAACTTTGTTGAAAAAAAAAATATTATAATGTAACATTTATATATAAATACTGTCCCCACAGTGTTCTTCTCCCACTCTTCAACCCCTACATGTCCACATCAGGAATACATTTGGGTTTCTATCACTGCAGGTGTAAGGCATTACTTCTAGATCTAAAGGGAACATAACTTTTTAGGTCTCAATAGAACTATGGCACTAAATCTTGTTCTGCCTTTAAGAATAAACCCTGTGCATTTTCTTTTTTTCGTATGTATTTGTAAGAAAGTTGTGCAATGACAAGAAAATAAAAAAGTAACTAAAAAAAGAACTCATTTCCATTGGGGGTTACTTAATTTACAAAAATATTGATTATATCCCTAGAGGGTGGTAGTTGTGGGTTTTTTTAATTCTGACTTTTGTGAAAAGACTTTTTTTTTTTTTGGCTGCTCTTTTCTGTTGTTGTTCTTCTTCTTCCAGATACTGCAATTAAATTGACCCTAGAATAGAATAGAATAGAATAGAATAGATCAGACCAGACCAGACCAGACCAGATTATTTAATTTGGAAGGCATCTACAACAATCACCTAGTCCAACCATCTGACCAATTCAGGGCTGATCAAGTCAAAGCATTGTCCAAATGGGCATTGTCCAAATGCCTCTTAAACACTGACAGACTTGGGGCATCAACTGCCTCTCTAGGAAGCCTGTTCCAGTGTTTAGGGGTCTTTAAAACTGAGTATTCTGATTACTTCACCTGTCTCCTTTAACTTTGCTTAAAACTGAAAAAATTATGAAAAGCTACAACAGGAAAGAGGAAACTGTGCCACAAAATCATCTTTGAGTGGCATATACCACTTGTATATTATGACAAAACACTCAGTACTTTATCACAGATAGAGAGAATCACTCTTTTGTCACAATTTTAAAGAAAAGACCCAAGAATAACCTTGAAAATAAGAAGCAGTTTCTCCACATGGTTCCCTCAGATATATTTGTTCAATAACAAACATGGTTTTGGTCAATTTAACAGAAGCAAAACAAGGCTTGTTTCCTTGATTGCTCAGAGGAAGAGATGAAAAGGGAAAAGACAGAGTCCTCTGAGGAAAGCTGCTGTACCATAAGCCTCCCTGACATGCAGCCAGTGTTATACAAGCCCAGCTCCAGACTGTAGAGCTGTTACTAAAGTCTTACATACCAATGTAACTTCAAGTGCCCAAAATACCAAGGGCATTGCAAAGCCTAAGTTAGAGTAAGACTGTAGGGTGTGGGGTTTTTTCTGGTTTGTTTTTTTTTTTTCTTTGTTTTTATACCAAAGCTTAAGAAAGTCCCTGTAGAATCCCAAAATACAGGAGCCATTAAGGTGGAATAAAATCATTCTTCCCACATTTTCATCCACTTCTAGCTGAAGAGAGAAATAAAGTCATTGAGTATCTCTTATCAGGGAGAACTCTTCCATTAAACATCCCTGGAAAGCTCACTGTCCTAGTGGTTATGCCTCTAGGAACATATCCAGAAGAAAAATGGTCTTGTTTTGTGTGCATCCTGTGAAATCAAATGTCACAGTGAAGCCTTGGATCGGTACATTTTTCAGGTAATGCTGAAGTCATTCATACCAGCTAAGGAAATCTGACTGTCTGCAAGCCTGTTAGGGTCTATGCTGCAGTTCTTTCCAGGGATCATGCTGACAGCCCTCCCACAGTTTGCTTAGAGAGCAGATGAAATCTTTATCACAAGCCACAACACCTGCCATAGCTTCCTAGCTAAAAATAAAATCCGATCCTCGTATGTCACCTTTTTCGTCTCCCTTTTGTTTTATATATCAGGGGATGACACCAGTGATTCAGATTATTCAACTGTTTCACTGGAGTTTGCCAAAATTCTGGCTCTTGACACACCTTTTCTAAAAAGGAGTAACACTCAGAGATCTTGGTAAAATAACCAGGCTATAGTCTCAGGTAGATGGCATTGTATAGTACTTAGTGGCAGGGAGAAGCAAGGAGGGGGTAAATAGGCAGGGAATATTTTAGTGAGTGAATGGTAAAGAGTGAGATGGATATCAGAACTCATACACACATAGAAGGAGAAATCATGTTGGTTACAAAGAGAAAAAAAAAAAAAAAGATAAGAAAAAACCCATATTTTTTTCAAAATGGTCAATTCCTATCTTTTTACTGTCCATTTCTCCTCTCTCCAGAGATGGCACACTGGTGTAGCAGAAAGCAGGAATCTTAAATTGTTAGAGTAAGTATTTTCTTATCTCTCTACCATGACATGTCAACAGATTTATAAACAACTATTAAAAAAAAAGAAAATGTAAGCTTAACTATAGGTCTTTTCCATCTGTACAGTATAGACATCAGATTCTGATTAACTGTGATACAGAACTAATCTTTTCAATTAATGCAAATGAGCTGCACTTTTATGTAGACTATTACCAGAGGGCATTCAATGATATTTTTATTCACCACATTTGACCTTAAAAATGTTTTGTAGTCATCAAGGATACAATTTTTCACACAGTGGGGATGTAGGAACGGCTAATTAAGTGGTGTTTAATGACATTTGTTCCTTAAAGGAGGGCTGATTAAATGTAGCATGTAATTTTTTACCAAATCAAGCAATTCAGCCAATTTCCAAATGTGCTTAATAAGCTAGGCCTTAATAATTACACATCTTACATAGATGCACCACAGTCACAATGGTTTGTGGGCTGTTAAATTTGATGTTACTTATTTGCAAGCCTTAGTTGGTTAGAATGCAGAATTCTGGTTTCTTATTCCAGCTGTATTCCTTTTTGAGAATAAAAGGAACTATGTCAGTTTTGGAGAGTGAAATACACTCTGTATTCACTTGTGAACAGTCACTGAGAATAAACCTTGAAAGCATTTCACAAATGCAAAGTTTTCTGAGAGGTTTGCCAATTTTAAATCATCCTTTGCAAACAAAACCACAATTTTCCTTGGTTTTGAGCCATGGCTAGCATTGCACCCTGTTTCTGAAACTAAATTTGTCTCAATACCAGCACAGTTTACATAGTTCAAGAGAAGCTCAAGGTATCTGAGGTGAGTGAGCAGAAGAGTGAACTCATATACTAGGAAAGCTGGAAAAGATGGAACAGGTAGCTTTTTTTTTCACTTAAAATCAAACACATTAATTTCATGATGTTTATAGGAGAGTTAAATAATTGCTTTTCACCAGGAACTGCTGACATTGGTAGTTTACTGCATTACCCATACTAGGATGTATATTTAATGCCTTATGACTTGGTGCTTCTTAGGAGACCAGTGCTGTAGACAAGTCACTTCATTCAGATATCCTGCCTATTTCTCCTGCAGGTTTCTTGTCACATCTGCCAGACCTGTGGAGATGTCATGAATATTTTGGGTCCCAAACAGCACTGACACTTTTGTTTTGGCAGTGGAGTTAAACACTACAAGGCTATTACAGTGTAACCTAAGTCATCCCGCACGGGTGCAGCCACACCTTGAGGACTGTGTGCAGTTTTGGGTGCCTCAATATAAGACAGATATCAAACTCAGAGTGTGTCCAGAGGAGAGTGACCAAGATGGTGAAAATTCTCAATGGCAAGACTTACAAGGAGTGACTGAGGTCACTTGGCTTGATTTGGCTTGGAGAGAAGGCTGAGGGGTGATCTCATCACAGTCTACAAGTTTCTCAAGGAGGGTGGCAGAGGGGAAGGTGCTGATCTCCTCTCTCTGGTGACCAGCAACAGGACATGAGCAAATGGAATGAAGTTGCATCAGGGTAAGTTCAGATTGGACATTAAGAAAAGGTTCTTCACTGAGAGGGTGATCAGTAACTGGAACAGGCTCCCCAGGAAAGTGGTCATGACACCAAGCCTGTCAGAGTTTAAGGAGCATCTGGACAAAGCTCTTGGTCATGTAGTTTAGTTTTAGTTAGTTAAGTCCTGCAGGGAGCAGGGAGTCGGACTCAATAATTCTTATGGGTCCCTTCCAATTCAAGATATTCTGTGATTCTATAATTCTATGATTCTCCCATTCCATACTGTAATGACTAAAGTTCAGCTAATTTTAGGAGAAACAAATCTAAAGTTTTACACTGAAAACCTCAGCCAATGTCAGAAAGTGCTTTACTAATTCCAAAGAGTTACAGGTATATACACCTTTTATAGAAGCAACAAGAACACACACTCCTCCCTGACAAAATATTCAGGATTCAAAGCACTATGAATCAATTGTGTGGCAATGAGTCTCCAAATTTTCAAAAGAAAATTATCTGAAATCCTCCTATAGCTTGATAGTTGGAGATCAGGGATAATGATACATAAATAAAATACTTAGCATGTTCATAATCAAAATGTTATTGCTTTACAAAAATGTTAATTTTATTGTTATAATTACAAGCACTCTAATTACACTCTAACAGCTATCAGGGGTCATCTCCCAGTTTCATCCACCAGCCGGCAGTGACACTTCTGCCAACTGCAGGGATGTATATGCATGCGTGTTTTGAAAAATAATTATAGTTTTCACCTACTTCCAAGACTCTTTATAAATTATTATAGGCCTCTAGTGGTATGAGGAGTTGCAGTGGGGTGGCAAGATTCAGAAGGATCCTAACAGGAACCTTGCTATATTGCAAATATAACTTTAGCTCCCATTTTAGCTCTCTTGTATTGATGATAAATGCATATTAAGTAGTGTAATGTTGTAACAATAAAGTGTTGAGGTATAAAAAATATTCACCAAAGATTTACTTACATGACAATCTTTTTGAGATGATACAGCATCACAGGTCTTCCCTAGTCATTGGGAAGAATTGTCTATGTTAGTGGTTCATGACAGAATAAAATTCCCATCTGTCTGTAGCAGCTCTGGCACTGCATTATCACACCCTGATGCCTTGCAGTTCTTTAGGTTATGCACCACAGTCTATATATGCATGGTGATACCAAAAAGAAGTATTTCCTATTAGAAGTTTCAGTCTTTATTCAAGAAAAAAAAAAAAAATCTTAAAGCAAACAATTAAGGAGCATGTTTCAAGATCTCTGTAATGAGAGATATCAAATAGCAAACACCCATTCTGGGTAATATTTACATTTCAATTCTCTTCAGGACAATGAAACCCACTTTGCACCACAGATTCTCAGTAGCCAATTAAAGATGATGTAAATTGAGTCCAGTGTCAGTATTTTCTGACTTAACTCCTAATATCATTCCCAGAGGTGTTCTTTAATTTTGTATTCGCTATTCTAAATTTAAATCAATCCAGTACTAAATTTCTTCCTTCTTCCTCCTTCCTCTTGAGAGATTCAGATTTTCAGCCTTCTCACCAATCTTTTTCTGAAATGTCAAGGGCAGAGGACCCAGTATCTGTAAAAATCATCAGTGACTTTAACTCACTCCTCCATTATATAATGAAGCCTTCAGTTTCCTATGCACTGACAGTCTGTCACAGTTTGAAACAAACAACCACACCATTATTTTATTTTAATAAGAGATTTGGTGGAACTAGATTCATTTTGGCTAATGAACTATCTGACACTAAATGTTAAGGTGCCAGTTTATCAGCAGAAGTGGCCAATCAATACCATGATCAGCATTTCTGAGAACTCACACATCAATGACCATTGACTGCCAACAGCTGATAACAACGACCTGCTCGATAGACATGTCAAGTCTGGGTCTTCACAACTCTGACTTATGAGCAACAAAAGAACAAATCAGAAATATCCATATTAGTGGCAGTTGCAATTTTCACCCACCCCAGTTCATTTCTCTTCTTTTTCCTGTTAGCAAACTCACCCATAACCCTTCCATCCTTGCTAACAGATGACTTTATATTAGAGCTAATTGTTTAGGGAGTGGTCAAGGGAGAGGGGTTTGGACACTGAACACTTACATTTACCATGATGTCTCTTTTTCTCCTTTCCTTGCTAAATTTTGGAAACCTTTTTGAAAGGTTTTCTTTAAAAATTGAAATATTACCTTAAGTTTTTTGTCCCCTCCTTACTTGCAAGCTGATGTACTTTTTATCACCATGGTGACAAAATAAGAGTGTTTTCCTTCTGGCTGACAGTGGGATTTTTTCCTATATCCATTAAGCATCTACATGTTTATAGACTTCAAATTGGAGACTTGTCCAGTCTCACCTAAAAATATTTCAAGCAATAATAGAAATATGTTAAGGGCCAATGTCACGAGAATGTAGCTGGGCTCTTCTCAGTAATGCCCAATGACAGGACAAGCTGCAATGGTTGTAAGCTGGAACACAGGAGGTTCCGCTTCAACTTCAGAAGGAACTTCTTTACAGTGAGGGTGACGGAGCACTGGAATAAGCTGCTCAGGGAGGTTGTGGAGTCTCCTTCTCTGGAGACATTCAAAACCTGCCTGGACGCCTTCCTGTGTGATCTCATTTTGGTTCCTGCTCCAGCAGGGGGGTTGGACTGGATGATCTTTCGAGGTCCCTTCCAATCCCTAACATTCTGTGATTCTCTGTGAATAACTTTTCTAATACGTTTCTTCTAAGATCACACCATAACACAGTAGATCTCATGACTGGGAACTAAGCCCTAATATACAAACTAAGTGTAGTCCAAAATTTGTAAAAACTTTTATCATGAACTCTTCATATGAAACTATAACATGCTTCTAAGCAACTGATTTCTGTCTTTATATAGTAGTCCTCATGCATCATTAACGCCTGACAGTACTAGATCAAGCCTGGGATCTCAAATCAACGTTTGCCACAAAATCTAGAACAAAATTAGCTATTTTCACTATAAAAATAAACACTTCTATATATGAAAGCCCAGATAGCACTATTTAAGACAGAGTTTAAGCTCTAGCCAGAAAAAGTACTTAGCTGATTTACTCCCCTTATTTATAATGATCTCAAGAAAAAACTATGTAGTGAAATCCCGCAGTTAACTAGGATTAAAAATTTCTTTCATAAAAAAAGTTTGAGTCAACAGAAGCTGCAAATTTAGCAGTACATTAGCTTAGCAGTAATGAAAAATATTCAAAATATTTGACTACAGTAAGTTAAACAAAGGACAAACACATTAAACAACAAATTGATTTCTGTTGTGGTATAAGTTTCAATCCAGTGAAAAGGAGTTCAGATTTTCACAAAAAAAGTGAATAATGTCGTTTAAAATCAATTTAATTGCTTTTCTTTTGTATTCCAACTCATTCAATGGACCAAAAACCCAGTTATTTGCACAGCTTTAATGTCAACACTAAAGCTAGTTGAATTCTCCGAGGCCAAGTAACACTAATCTTTCTTATTCACACTAAGTGTCAGAGGTAACAACCTCATCTCACCTTAATAGGAAGTGATCAGTGTGAATTTTTCCTATACACTCTACCTACAATGTGCTTCTCATTCAGTCAGTATGGGGAGTAGGACTCATCTGATTAAATACACACATGCACATTTGACCTAGAGAATGGATAGTTAGTTAACAGGCAAGATGCATAAACCAGTATTGAGAAAGCTTTCAGAATCCCATTTCTGACTGTAGCTCAAGCTCAGAGTATATGATTTCCATCTGCAAGGAATGGAGCCCACATTATTCCTTTCAAATACACTAGTGCTCAGATTCACTTCTTGTATTCTCTGTGAAACCTACCCAGCAAAGAAGATTCTTTGCCATAACAGAACGTGTCAATAAACTGGAACCTTTCCCTTTATGCTTTTTTTTCCCTCAGATAGCAGCGTTTTTAATTAATAAGAAAATTTCCCCATAGGCAGAGAGAGGAATTGCCTCGATAACTTTTTGTTTCAACAGGTGTCCCAAAAAGCTAACTTGACTTGACGATGCTGTTTCAGCACTAACTTCTTTGGCAGTCATTGTACACATTTTCCAGATAGGGAACAGGTGGTCCAACATGCTTCACTGTGCAGAATGAAGAACAATTTCCTCCCTGGTGTCATTCCACACAATGTATTCAATGATTGCTACTTTCCGATCAAGAATACATTCACTTATGTAGTAGAGAGCAATCCATCTGGTTTTGTATTCTGGAATGAGCTGTTGAAATAGAAAGTCATTGCTTTGGTGGGGAAGAGGGAAGAAGTGTCTGGAAATAAGGCTGGCTGAACATGTTTTTCTTAACTTTAAAACCAGCTGAACACTTTGAGTTTGGCTAGAATATCCAAGGGTTTGTTTTGCATGTAGGGGAAGCATATGTAAGTGGAAGGAAAGAAAATTTGAAAGATGAAAGGAGAAGAAATTTAAATTAAAGGAGGAAAAAAAAGATCTATTAATCAAATTCTTATCCAGTGTATGTTATTGTTCCAGAAGCAATGAATTTCTGCTGAATAATATTAGGTGAGAATTTAGTTGTGCATATATAAAGCTTATTTTTAGAATTCTGTTACCATTAATGCAGCAGTCACACTAAAAAGTCTGCATTACCCTTACTTGACTGGAAATACCCAATTTCCTCTTCCAAATATAGAAAAAGATTCAGCATTTTAGCTACTGTCCTGCAACAACTGTTGGCAAACGCTGCCTTCCCTTAGGGTGATCACAGTGTGCAATCTAACACCTGCATTACCTAGAAAAGCTCAAAATTGGCTTTTGATGAAGAGAAGGGAGAATGACTTTGTGATTAATATCACTTAGCACAATGCCATGGTGGTGTTCATAGGAAAGAGACTCAGGAAACGGAACAAATTTATGTGCCTAAGAAAAACAGAAAATAACTTTCCAGGATATTAACTTTTCTTCCCTAGGAGCAGACCTAATTTTAACAGTATTATGTTCTTTCTTGTAATAAATGGATAAAAGTTCTCATTTACTTATTTTTGCTCAAGAATTATACTAGTAAATCAGTACCCCACAACTGTGAATTCAACTCAGAGTTTGGTGGATCATATGTCACTATGATTCTATTGTGCTCTATAATATATCTTCAAGTCTCTATGAAATGTACCTTTTTATACAACAAATCTCATATCTCAGACCTAAAAATTCCCTTTGCCTTCTGTTTTTCCATTGTGTTCTTTTGTGTGGATAGATAAAGAATTAATCATACAGGAACTATGGAGTACACCTTACAGAAGGAGAAGAAAATACAAATTAAAACAACAATGAGTTATAATAAACTCATTTAAGTAGTCTTTCATTCAATGCAGAAAATTTTATTAAAGAAATATCAATATTCTGAGATAAATGTTTTAAAAGAACACAGACCAGTTTCATGTATTTGCTAGTTCAGAAGACTATAGCAAATACTTGAAGGATATCATCTTAAAATTGCAGCCTGGATAAAAATTGGAAACTTGGAAAATTCAGTGCATGAATTCAAGAAAACAAAAAGATAGAGAAAAATGGTCAGGGGAGATAACATTCATTTTCTTAGCTTAACAATCTCTTTGTTCATGGGAAAGAAAGGACTATGTTTATTTACTATTGACATATGATTGCTAGGAACTTGGATGCTCTCATCAATACATCCTTAATCTGCATACAACTAAGAATCATGATCTCCAGGAAAGCAGGGCTCCATCATGCATAATGGTTACTTGGGAAGACAAGCACCATAATTTTGAACGTCTCTCCATTTCCTCCTTCTTTCCACCAGCTTCACATGCTGAGTGTGATGTCATATGGTCTGGAATATCCCTTTGGTCAGTTGGGGTCAGCTGTCCCAGATGCATCCCCTCCCAATTTCTTGTGCACCCTCAGCCTACTCACTAACAGGGCAGCATGAGAAGCAGAAAAGTTCCTGATACTGTGTAAGCTCTGCTCAGCAATAGCTAAAACATCCCTGTTATCAATGTTTTCATCACTAATCCAAAACACGGCATCATTCCAGCTACCATGAAGGAAATTAACTATATCCCAGCCAAACCCAGTACAATTTCCACCCCTTGTGCCGCACCATTTACATCACGTTCAGATCCCAAACTATCCAACATATCCTCATCAACCAACACCATCCTTCCCGTGCATTGGTCCATACACAGATCGCATTCCCAAACCAAATAAAATCAAGAAGATTTTTAGAACCCATTAAAGTCAATGGGAAAACTCCCATCATTAAACTAGAGTTCCCACAGTGGAGAACAGTTTGGAAAGCTGAAAATCTTAATATGCCATTCAGCAGGCCTGATGTTATCAATGAGTCCATCATAGGACTCAGAGTGCTCTTTTGGCGGATCCATAGTTAATCTACAATTCAGAGGCAGTGTGTAGTTTCTGTTCCCCTCATTCAAAAGGTATATTAGAAGGCAAAAAGAATCAGGGAAAGCAACAAGTACCATCAAAGACATAAGAAAAGATTTCTCATGACAAATGGTAGCATAATGATTTCTCTAGAATCCTGAAATTCTGCTTGCAAGAGGTCATTTAAAGGGGATATGACAGAGGTATACAAAGTCACAGGGGGCACGAAGCAAACAGACTGGGAATAACTTTTGACTGTACCTTCAGTACAACAACTAGAGGTAATCAAATGAAGCTAGTAAGAGCCCAGTTCAAAAGGAACAAAGAAGGGTTTGGTTCTTCACATAACAGGCTGTAGAACCGTGAAACTCCTTGAGAAAGCATCTTAATGGGTCCAAGAGAGTTTCATTGGTTTCAAGAGAAATTGGATAAACAGAGGAAGGATCCCTTAGGGATTAGTGAAGAGGATAAACAGAGGTAAAGGATGGAAGCACCAAAATTGCTTGCTCAGCTCATAGATGATCCTATGCTGGAACTTGTTCCTATCCATTTTCAGCTGCAGTTGAGATCAAAATGGAAGAATAAACAGATTTCTGAACCATTATAGCCACTTTTTATGTTTTGGGGGATTTTTGTCACTGCCTTTAGAAGCAACAAGGCTGGTCTTTTAAGCCATGATTAATTAATTTATGCTATTCTCAGTGCATACAGAATAAAATAGTTAAATCTTCCTTGGTTTGTAAATATCTTCCGGAAATATCACAATTTTACTTCTTCCTTCCATTTTTCAGCCAAGTACAACTGCCTTTAGAGGAAGAGAAATATTTGAGTTTATTATTTAGGATTTTATTGTAGAATTAGTTTGGTTAAGTAGAATACATTTTGTTATACAGATAATAGGAAAAGACTTCAGATGAAAAATTTTATCAGAGTTGCAGAGAACAAATACACTCATGATGTCATTTGCAGCTATACAATTTCTTTCCCATCAGCTTGTCAGCCCATATTAATTCTTGGTTTTGTCAGTATGGAACTTGTTAAATATGGCAGGAAATTTGGGAGGGTGATATATGCTGCAATTTATTCTTATCCCATTGAAATCTGCAGTCAGAGTGACTTTATCCTTACACATCAGATTTTGTTGGGTAAAGAAGATGTTGAGATTTTGTTTTTCCCCATTAAGTTAATGTAGAAGTATCTAATAAAACTTGCATTGTTCCTTGTAAAATCATAAAAGCATAAATGAGATGTATCAGACAGACCCCATTGTATATTCATGCAGACATCTACAGCTATTCTGGTGCATTGCTAAAAAAGCCCAAACAACTGCATTGTTTATGGTATTTTTTTTATTGTTATAAATGAGCAATTGAAACTAAATTACTGAGACATGTGTTTTCTTCTTATTGAAGTTTGACTCACCCATATGTTCCAAAAAGGAGCTCTTTTCTACTCAGCCCAAAAATCCCACAGAGGAATAATTTATGAGATATGAATCATTTCATTTCTCTGAAAGAAAGGGAATTGTTTTTGTACTCTTTCATCTTTTGGTCCTCTCACCTTTCATGACATTCACACAGTGCCACCTAGAATTAGTGTAATGAGATACAGGAACAGTTTGAAACAATCAAAGCTTATTTTCTAGAAAAATACAGAAACTTAGAAGGAGAAAGCTTATAAACATATGGTGTTTAGACAGGTGCTCTGTAAAACAACTTTCCTCAGGTGAAGTTGCTGTCAATGCTTTTAATCAAAAGACTACAAAAATAATAGTTTGTCCTTTTTTTTTTCCCCACACCCTTGTTTTTTTATTATTTTTTTATGAAAAAAAATAAAGGTCTTGTCCACCTTTTGTATTTGCATATGTGTGTTTTTCACAAAATAAAGGAAAAATTGGGGCAGGGGGATAAAAGGATAAATTGTCCTAAAAACAGTCTATGAAGTGTCCATTGACTATAATGAGAGTGTGTAGCCCTAGATAGAGTACACAGAATTGTATACACTAGTGTTAAAATTCAGTTGTTTTGCTCTGAAAATGTATTCCATTCTGGAGACACAACTTAGCTGCTGAGATATAGGTGACTAATGCTATGTGAAACATCCTTGTGTAATCTCCTCTGCCTTTAGGTATTGACCCTCCTGTAGGTCAATATCTCCAGTGCCCATGCCCAGATGCTGGCAGGGGGGCTATGCAGAGGTGACCTGTGTAGGAAGAGGACAAGTGATGCCCTACGATGGATATAGCTGGTTCCAGATAGCTCCGACATCCCCCCTGCAGGACACAGTTCAGTCCAAAACTGTGCTTTTCCCCTGACCTGGATCTGAGTGATACCTGGAAGCACCCCACTCTATTAAAATGCCCAATTTCAACACCCAAGTTCATCAGAAGCTTAAAATCTCACTTCCACCTTCAGGTGTCTCAATCCTGCCATTTTCCTGTTAAATGTGTTTTAAAAGCTGTCCTAGAAAGAAATATACTCAGAAGCTGCTAATTTATTTTGAAAAAATAAAGGGGAGAGATAGTGTCCTGTGGCAAGATGATATCCTGATGCCTGAAGTATTTAGACAATCTTTTTAGACTGCTGCCTCTCCAGGATAAGACTTGCTTTAATTTTGCTGTGTAATAATTTACTTATTAGAGCTTCATATCCAGCTGGATCTTTAGCCACTGGTGTTACGCAAGTAATAAACAATTTCTTTTTCTCTCCTTCTTTTCTTTTATCTTTTTTTTTTTTTCCACAGCAGCTGGGTTTGCATCAACTATGTGAAATAATTGGCATATAGAACTCCCGTGTTGTTAATCAACTATTTCTAAAAGTGTATCTTCCTCTGGTTCTTTTTCTTAAATGAGAATTTACTCTCTAACGGAGCTTTCAATGTTTACTCTGAATTTGATTTGTCTGTCAAAAGCAGAGAGAAGAAAATCTCACCTGATCTTAGGCTGTGTCTCGGTGTTTTCAGTAAGTGGAAGGGGAGCAAGAGGAGTTGATGCTGGCACACACAGCAGTGCTGGGAGGTTACCAAGCAACGAGATGGAGATGTGTCACAGGGGCAAGGGAGATGGGGAAGACGAACAAAAGTGTGGACAAAGGATTCAAGAAGATGAAGGGAGGTGTCGTGATTGCCTGACCTCTTCCTTATTTCTTATCTTGAGTTGCAATGGTGTCTGTAAATACAGGTTGTGTAAAGCGCTTCAATTTGTTTACATGGGCCCTTGGAGGCAGAAGGGATGGAGAAAGCCTGGCATGTGACCTAATCGTCAAAGGATTATCCTGTCAGCAGTCCAATACATAAGCAAAAGGGAACAAAGTGTGTACATGAACATAAAAAGTGCATGCTTTTCCACTGAGAGAGGAGTCACAGTACAAACAAATCCTGTTGCAATATATGTTGAGTCAAAAAAATATAATTCAGACTTGACTTCAGAAAAGTTCACAGTCCATAGAATGGTTCAAATTTGGAAGTTAGATTTTCTTGGGTTTATTGATTTCTTAAAATATGTTCTTGCACTAATTTCCCACACCTTTGTCTCCATATAAATCATTTAAATCAAATCAGCCTTCTTAAAAATGAGAGATAGAAGGAAAAGTTAGGATGTAGTATCCTTATCTGCCTCCCTTAATTTTTGCAAAGAAATTTAGGTCTATCAACCTTTTTAATGTATATTCTATTCTCTTGTTAGATTTCCAAGCTTGAATGAACTAGGATAACAGTAGTTGCTTGAGGAACCATACTTGCACTTTGGATAGTAATAAAGCAAGACAAAGCGTCAACATCTGTATTCAGCTCCTCCTGTACGTTTTGAGCCAACTTCAACAGTCCCTTGATAAATGTAGGAACCTGATCTTATGTTTCCCTGTAAGGAAAAGTTCCCTTATAGGCATCTTAAACATGTAAGGAATAGGGAACAAGTGTATTTAATGACATTATTAAAGCAGTTTAAATTAATGGGGTTTAGTCTTCACTTTTTGGATATAAATTTTCAGAATTTATAGCATTGCTTCTAAAAATTAACCTACAAAACCTGCATAAGTATTTTGTATTGACCAATACTGTCCCAAGATGTTTATTCTGAAAATTATAACATGCATGTAATGGTAAACGTAAAATATTCTGAAAGACCTTGAAGCTTATCTTTTTTTTTTTTCCCCACCTTTTATCAATATCTTCCCACAACACTGTGGGAAATTGAGAACTGATTTTTGAGCCTTTGACAACAATGATCCAGCAATTCATGTCAATTTTTTCTAGGTCATTATAACAGAGTGATGTTTTTAGAGGCTAAGGTTCAGGGAAAAAGAGCGATTGCTTTCTCCTTGGAAAAATAAATCTGAAAAAGGACAACGAACAATTGAAGATGCTGTTTTCCTCAGTAGTCCCCTCTTAGTGGAATATAAAAGTTTGAGTAAAGAAACAACTCTTGCTAACTCAGTGTCTGAAACAACATTGACATACAAAGAAATGGCTTCCTTGTTATTCAGCTACTATCTCAAAGCATTTCCCCAAGGTTAGCTTGAGGGTGAGACACACCAGCAGGAGACTCCATCATATTGTAGTCTCAGCACTTTCCTACTGTATCTTAGTGGAAATTCATGTCACACATTATTCATTATAGAGCCCAGGGACTCCCAGAACTGCCAATTGAGAGGAGTGTCACCTACACTTACAAGCTACAGAAACATGGCTTTATCTCTTAACCCTTATAAACTCAATTTCTGTGCAACCTCTTATACCCAACAAGTTGCCATTTCATCATCCTCTTAAGCTTTCACAAAATTTCCTACAGAGAAGAGCACAAACATATATTACTACCTTTTTACATATCATAGAATCATAGAATGGTTTGGGTTGGAAGGGACCTTAAAGATCATCAAGTTCCAACCCCCCTGCCATCAGCAGGGACACCTTCCACTAGACCAGGTTGCTCAAAGCCTCATCCAGCCTGGCCTTAAACACTTCCAGAGAGGGGGCATGCCTTAAACACTTCCAGGGAGGGGGCATCCACAACTTCCTTGGGCAACCTGTTCCAGTGTCTGACCACCCTCACAGGAAAGAATTTCTTCCTTATACCTAATCTAAACCCACCCTCTTCCAGTTTAAAGCCATTACCCCTTGTTTTATCACTACCTGCCTTTCTAAAAAGTCCCTCCCCAGCTTTCTTGTAGGCCCCCTTTGGGTATTGGAAGGGCACTATAAGATCTCCCCAGAGTCTTCTCCTGTCCAGCTGAACAGCCCCAACTCTTTCAGCCTATCCTCCTAGGAGAGGTGCTCCAGCCCTCGGATCATCCTGGTGGCCCTCCTCTGGACTTGTTCTAGCTGTTCCACGTCTCTCTTGTGTTGGGGGCTCCACAACTGGATGCGGTATTCCAGGTGGAGCCTTACGAGAGCAGAGTAGAGGGGGAGAATCCCCTCCCTCGACCTGCTGGCCACGCTTCTCTTGATGCAGCCCAGGATATGGTTGGCCTTCTGGGTTGCAAGCGCACATTGCCTCCCTCAGTAGCTGGTAGAAAATTTACTAAACTTAAAAATGTGACATCAATCAAATAAAACACATTTTTTAAAATGAGAAATTATCCATCAGGTTCATTTTCTTTTGCCCCGTTTGCCATCAGAATGCCATTCAGATTGTGAGACATTCTATTTCAGGCTGTAATGCCTATTCATTTATCAGAATGGATGTACATACCACGCGCATGGAACCCATGTATATGGCCATCAAGATAATCAGTGTAGAAGTTACAGATTGCATCCGCCAGTGAAACAACCTCCTACCACTCTAATTAAAAAAATAAATAAATAAAGTAAATCCACAACTCAGTTACCTCTGAGTAAGTCATAGGCTGATATTTGTTCTCAAACAAGATGATCATTAAGGCAATTTATGTTACTTTATAAAACATATATTTCTGAGTTGAAATAACAGGAAAACAAACTGATTGAGTAAAACCTGTGGGAGTGAAGAGAATATTGTAAACTGAGAGACCAGACTGGGCAGAGAAAGGCAGCTATCTGGAGAAACTGTGAATACACCAGGTATTCTTCTTGGAGCTACCTTAGGAAGATTATCTTTAGGAGAGCAGACGTCACAAAAAAACTCCTTATATTTTCTAAAATGTGGATGTAAATCCAAATGCTGTAAGTCATTCAAATTTAATAATGCACTGAATGTAGGACTGACAGTGAGGGATTACTGTATTATAGCTCCAACTGTAACTTTTTAGAAAGAGGACACAGCAGGGAGTGGAGGAAACAGATGATCCCACATCTGCCTGTTGTGGAGCTATTTTTGTAGAGGTTGCAAGATTACAGCTCTGATTACTGTCAGAGATGCAGAGATCTGTCTAAGTCTTTTTAATGAAATTGAATAGAATATGCTACTCCTTGCTACTCCTTAGAATATGCTACCCCATCTTAACTGAACCATTTCGTGACAAAATGTGTCAACTGAATTTTAATCAGAAAAGATTTTTTGTGTTCAGGGTAAAATTCCCAATGAGACAAAACCTACTTTATAGTGTCCAATATGCTGATGATTAGGCTCTCTGTGATCTCTGCAGCTGAAGGAAAACTTGATTCTCTGTTCCAGTCTAACATTACCCCTGTTACCAGTGAATATTTTAACTATGGCCTAACCACATCACAGCCTCCTAGTTCCTTCCTCTCCAGAGCTGCATACAAAGGAATTCCAAAGGTGCCTTTTCCAACTTGAGGTGAAAGAGCAAAAAGTTTCTCCCCAAAATGCTGAACTGGTTCCCAGCAAGCTCTTGCAATCTGCAAGTCACCAAGAGAGACTGGGAAATTGCCATTTCCCAACCCCTCTGCTGCCAAGCCAGCACCAGCCAGTGCTGTCCTGGACAATATATCTTTGCTTTAGTTTCACTTGCATAAAATAAGGAGCACACGAGGATAAAACAGCCATGTCTTTGAAAAGTGATATGGGACAGTGTTTTATTCTTGTCATCTGGGGTATATTCTCCTCAAATGGAACAGGCCTTGATTTCACAATTAATCTCCACTGACCTTATTAGGCTGCAATAACTATGTAACATCAGAAGTCACAACTTCAGCCCGTATTTTGTCCCAGTAATTCAGTGACGACGCATGTGGAGCAGCCATCTAACACCAGCGTTGTGTATCTAGGCCACTTGAAATATAAATGGACACTATTAAAGAGTGGAGGCTTTTAGATATAAATAACTGAGGAGTGCAATCAGCTTCAGAACATCAGCTTTGAAAAAAACAAGCTTGTCATTTTCTTACAAATGCCTGTTTCCCATTTGCAACAGTTATTTCTGTAAGTTTGTTCTTCTGTTTTAAAAAAACTACTTTAACCCCAGTTTGAAGTGAAATTTGCTGGTGTCAGCTATTGCTGGGAGGAAGGGGAATCTCATTTCAGGTAAACTGGGTCAGTTCCCTTCTTTGTCATTATGAATAATTTCCCTGCTGCAGTTTAAAAAAAGTTATGCAAGTTGTCTGGATCAGAAAGATACTCAATTCACATAACAGCAAATGGCTAGAAGGTGTGTGGAGTTTCATCTGCCTATAAAAAATGCTAAAAAAAACCCCAATTTTTTCTCTGACAGTTCAGAGATTTTTTTTTATTTTTTTTTCTTTTAGACATACTGCTTAGAGTAAGTAAAATCAGTTCTACCAACATGGAAGAAGTTAATACTTCTATCTAAAATGAACTATTCTCAAATTTATGTATAAAAAATATGTCCCTTTTCATTGTTATAACACATTTTTGCTTTATCCACTGAGTTTATTTGTATTATTAAGTGTGATAGCATAATTCCTTAGATAATTAATGTTAAAACTGCATTAAAATATTGTCTAATTTCACACAAACATAAAATTCTATATTGCTTTCCCCATGAGCATGTTGTGAATCTTGTAAGTCAGCATATCACTAGTATTTTTTTCCTTTATACTCTTTGAGGGCTTAGGTCTTCCATTCCCAAATTTCGAAGGGATTTTGTTAGTTGCTTTTTTTTGTTTGTTTGTTGGGGTTTTTTCCCTGAAAATATATTATGTATGATCCCAAAGATGTGGAATGAGAAGGAACAGTAAGACTCACAAATAACATGAGTTCCCTTTGGAACAGTTGTTCCATAGGGTTTTAAGATACCAAAATATTTATGCATTGTCTTTGAGTTCCTAAGCTATCCTACTAAAATCTATTTTCTGTTGTTTGGATGTAAGCAAAAGCTTTCCAGAAGAGAGAAATTATTATTTTTAAATACAGTCAATCATCAGAGATTTCAATCTTTTAAAATAATTTATATTCATTAGATATATTAAAAAGACATGAGAATTTCTACCATTTTTAAATATTTTCTTCTTTCTTTCTTGGAAAAATAATTAGTACATTTGACCACTGCAATGTAACAGAGAGATCAGCTTCAAACAAAGAGGAGATAAATTTTCCAAACTTAAAGAACTACATCAGTATTCAAGTGATTCAGATTTATACTCTGGTGCTGATACAGACTTCCAAAGCATCCTTAGCTAATTATTTTTGGTTAAACTGTAGCGCCATTGCTTGTATGAATAGGACTGCACAACATGAATCCACTCGCTTATGTGAATAAGGTTATTTGTGAATTATTCATATCAAATGTACCAAAACAAATTGTAATTTTCCTGGAATTTATTTATTTATTTATTTTTTAAGGGGAAACAGTGCCTTAGAGTCTGATCCAGATCCTATTCTTTTAGTTCTATTAGTTCTCATTTTTATTGTTAGAAATTAAGCTAAAGATCTCACTGAACCATATTTTCTTCTCCCTCATTACTACATTTGTCTCTTTAATATATTATGGAGGGTTATGTCTAGTGTGGTTTGCAAGATGTGGTCTCAAGATGCAGTGTTTTCAGCAATTCCTCCAGGAGATCCTGCTGCAGTCTAATGCATTGCATTTATTCATAGGAACATTTCCTAAACATTGGCATACTGCCATCATGTATATAACATTATACTAAGTTTAAAATAAGACATGGTGGAGTAACCATCTTACTTCCCCTTCCTGGCAGCTCATATATAAGTCTCCATTCATTATCCTCTTGGTCACTGAAAGGTTTAAAGAATGACTGGCATTTTTTTTTTCTCCTTCAGGGTAAAGAACTTTAACACCTTCACTCCTCAGAGCAGAAAGTACCTAACCTCAATTAACAGTCTTACTAACAGTTTCTAGCTTGAACTAGCCGTGTAACAGAATCTTCCAGACAAGATTTTTAGTCCAAAATAGACATCAGTCCTTTGACTTCCCCTAGATGTCCTCACAGGCTATCCAAAGTCACTTGCAGACCTGTGGATACCCAGTAAACCTTAATTCTTCACAACACTATAATTTCATTACTGCTACATCCTGTCCCACCAGGCATTGTTGCTAAGGCTAACTTTTCACTAAGTCCTACAGACTCCAACCTTGTTATATCAAATGGAAAATGTGCCAAAGACAAAACCTGACCCATTGCATGTGGCCAGATGATGTGAGAAAGTTGGTGTCTTACACACAGAAAGACAGACAGAGGAAGGTGTTTCAAATCTAACTAAATTAATTGGAGACTGAATTAATGAAAAAAAAAAAGCAAACATATATAGCAAATAGGATTTGTGAAAGAGAGACAGGAGCTCATGTGCTTTATGCAGTACATTGGACTATATTGTCCCAAACACTCAAATGAGTTCATGTAAAGGTAGCTCAGCTGTCTCTTTGATATAGTACTCTGTACAATGCAGAGTAGGTATACCTGCAATATTAAAAGGTGAAATGGACACTTGACTCTGTGTCAAGACGAGCTAGCACTTTGAAAGAAAGGATCAAGGTGAAAGATGGGTAAGAAAAAAAAAAAAAACAGAATGGGTGATGGACTAAAAGAAAATATTGATAAAGATGTTAGGATTTTGTTTTTGTAATTAGCTTGAATGAAATCTGCATAATTACAAGTCTTTTATTAGGAATGCTCAGGGCAAAAAAGTGGAGGTTGCTCTGCCCCTTCAGTGGGTACTCATCAACAAGAGGAGAAATGAGTCCTTGACTGCTGCTGGGATCCCTTGGTAATAGTAGTTTCTCATGGTATTTCTTAATAATTTGCCCTGCTGTCTTTGCAGTCCCTTTTTGCTATGGTGAAGTCCTGTTTATTTTCAAGTCGCAGTCTGCCTATTTCTAGAGCAGAAATATTACAATCATATTTAATATTAAAATATTAAAATCAGATTAAAATATATTATCCCATCTTGGGATAATGACTTCAGCTGAAAATACTTTCTTTGTCCCAGTCAGTCTCTCATAAGAAATTGAACCCCCCCTTTTTTTTATGCACTAAGTTATACACTAACATAAAAATGCACTAAGAAACTTCCAGAGAAGACAACAGACTGGCATCCCATCTTATGCTTTGCTACATTTGCATCAATGAAACATTATAAACAGGTGTCATCAGGATTCACACCCACCGCCCAAACCCTCTATTACTGTAATATCCTAGTAGGATCTTGTTATTCACCATTCACTGATTCTTTAGCACACTTACTGTCCATGGAAACTATTACATCAGGCTGTATCTGAGGATGATCCGCTGGATATATTAAAAGCTCCTTCTGAAACTCTACAGCACTTAACAGTTTTCTCAAAGTTAGCATGATGGATGATTCATGTTCTATCCCTTGTCTTTAAGGTTGATGGATCTAATCCAGTTTGGGAGTGGGAAGGAGTGAAGCAAACAGCACAATGATGCACAAACACCCAGGGCTCCTAGATGTATCTAGGGATGTAACTGACTGAGTCTGGGAAACAGAAAAATGGGAGCACCAAAGCATTACCTCATGGGTAATGTTGAAAGGCTGCAACCACACTAAACTCAGGCTAAGGAATGTATTTTCGATTTTCTAGATTGTCATGTTCCCAAATGAGCTCTTAGAGATGCTTTGCAATCTTTTTTTTTTTAAAAAAAAAAAAAGATTCATAGGGCTCCAAAGGTCAATTACATTAAAAAATGCTGAATCCTTTTACATTAATGCTCTAATTGTTTTTATTCCAAGGGTTTTCACTCAGATGTCAAATTCAATCTCTCTTTTTCTTCTCTTGGGTCACAGATGCTTAATATTCCTTACTGACACATAATGAACCTTTTTATTTCTCTTTAACATGTAGCTTCTTTAAAATGAGTCTTTTTAAATGATTATCTCAATCTATTGTTCAGCAGTTGGATGTCAAGGGTTTTTTCAGTTTTAGGTTTTGGGCTTTTTTATGTTTCCTATTAGGTATCTGCTATTACCGGTTTTTCTTAAGAAGAAATTAGATCAGGCAGTAGCACTCAGAGGTCAGCAAGCACCACCAACACAAAAGTGTCAGGAAAATGAAATGTCAAAATCACTGATGTGTAGAATTTTGCCCATCTCTTCTTTTGAGAATCTCTTTTCCTTTCTCTAATACAAAATAAGAATCACCAATGCCTGCTGAGTATTTATGTGGAAAAAATATTTTCTTCTCAGAGTTTTGAGCTGTGAACTACCATAAGTGTTAAACTACCAGAGTGAAAACTGAAGCATCTAGAAACAAAAGATATTACCAAGTGTTTTGAAGAATGACCACAACTCCTGCACTGGTATAGTCTTCTAGCATCCTCAAGGGAAAATGAAGCTGTGGTAAATACTGCACTGAAAGCATCTGGACAGCTTCAGATCTGAAAAGTCTTTTTCCCTCCCAGATATTTTCTAGTGCTCAGCATTAGGTATTCTCAACCCTCCTCCTTTTTTTGCCAATCATACAGACATCAAAAAGATGAAAGCAGCAGGAAGAGAGGACAAAGGAGAAAACTGGAGAGAGAAATGCAATGCTCTGAAAATAATTCAGAAGTCAATGAAATTAGGATAGCTGTATTCACCAGTAATGATTGCCATGGACACTTATCCTCTTAGCACCTTTTAATGTCAGTTTTCTTTTTATGTTGCTTGGGTCAGGATATCCTCCAGACTCATTTTCGATTAAGCCTTCTCTGCTTTGTACTGGATCCTTAGATCTCATTGTGTTCTTCTCAGCATCCACGTAGGATGCAAGCAGCTCACCATGTTATTATACATTTGTTTTTACTGTGAAAACAGAACAGGTTCCTATGCCAAAACCCCAAATTGTTGGAACAGGCAGGTATTATTGATTAAGAGAAAACATTTTGAAAAGCATCAGGCTACAGTGTCTTAAAATACCACCTCAAGAGACTCAAAGAGCATATGCTACCAGCTGAGGTTTGTTTACTGAACTATGTGGAATGAGCTGCTGGATGAGATACATGTGGACTCTGGCTGGCTACTCCCAACAGAGTCTTTCATGTCAGATTCACTAACAGCTTGATTGCTCTGTGAGTAGGAGTTACCACGGTGCTTTGCCTTTACTTAGCCCGACTCCCACAGAAGTCAGTAGCAAACCTGCTCAACTGACTGCAGAAATTTGGTCAACATTGATGTATTCTGCAAAATTCTTACCCAAATCAGAGATGCTGTTGCTGGTTACTCTAGTTCTTTTCTTTGCTGGCAGTCCCTCAGCCCTGAAGCTGAGAAAGATGTGATGTACCCAAAAGCCGCTAAATCTTGCTTACCTCTTAAACATGATTTCACTGTCCAAGAAAGCTTGTCAATGGAGGAAATAATAAGGATATCTTCAGTAAATAAATAAGGAATCATTCACAATTTTCAGAGAGTATTGTCTGTGAATAGTGAAGCAATTTAAATAGTATAGATGAGGAAAAAAAAACAAACAAACAACAAAATACAACAAAAAACCCCACACAAAACAAACAAAGAAAATGCTTCCAAATCAGTGGGTTAATACCTTTAGAAAAGTTTGTATATTGTATTGAAGACTTGTAGGGCTTATCCAAGTGTGCAGGTTGCTGCAAGTGAGTGAGCACTTGCTGCGCTGATCACTGGCAACAATCAATTGTGAAAAATTAATCTAAGAGAAATCCTTGCTGCTCACAACCCTGTTCTCTACTCCTGTCTCTTGGACTGAATGACACAGACATGGCACACTGAAAGTGGAAGCGGGACCATCCCTGTGCTACCCAGGTCTTGCAGATAGAAATGAACAAAGCTGCTCTCCAGCACAGATTCTTGCTTCATATTCAACCTGTCACATTTTTTAAAGAAAATGTCAAGATTGGTGACTACTTGTAGTTAATTAGCATGAAATTTTGGAAATTATTTGCCTATTATTTTAGAAAGAAAATATACTTGTTGCAGTGATTTTAAGAGTTCTTCTTCTCTTCTTTCCTGCATTTACAGTGTGCTTAAGAAGCCCAGGTATAAAATATTGGATAGCAAGAAAAGTGGGTATCTTGATATTGGCTGTTTGCAAGATTAACAGAAACATGACACATGACTGAAGATTGATAGCATTGTCTGGAGCCAGGTCTTGTGTGTGCAAGCAGGTGCTGTCCATGATTGGATGTGCATATCAGCTAATACACTTGACTAGCCATGCCCCTTCTTTCTCTCTCATGGCTGTCAAGGAAGTAAGATGAGAAAACTGGAGACACGCTACATACAATGCAATGTCTCACTTTGCATATAATGTGAATTTTCATTGTGTTATTTAATTCAATTACCTGCCATCAGATCATTCTTTTCCTCACTCTTCTTCCCATTTTCCACTCCCATACAAGCTTTTGTCATCATTAGGAAACTTTAATAGTCAGTCCAGTGTCATGGGTTCAAAAACCTCTACCTGGCCCAAGCTGGGCTTGAAATATTGGCATAAGCACCATTAGCAGGGCTGCTCCTTCTGCCCACTCAGCGGCAGGGATCTTAATTAGTGCAAAAAGAGAGCACGAGATCCTGCCAAAGCATCAGTACACAGAGCTAGCTATTTGACTATCCTCTTCTGAGCAGTAAGATATGAAGGCAATACTGTTTTGATGACACTTTTTAAAATATTCCAGCACTGAATATTAAGATCAGATCCAAAGCCACTAAACAGCACATAGAGAATGAAAAAGCCTTTTAAATGTTGTAGTCCATCAATTTTTCGATACAGAATTTTTCTTTGGATTTTGTCCAGTGTAGTCTTAATTGTCCCAGCATTTTCCTTCAAAGGCTGTTCTCTTGCCAAAACATTCTTGTAGATGGTATTTGCAAGTCAGGGAAAAAGAGATATTTCCTGTTTTGCATTCCTCCAAAGATTCATTGTGGCCCTTTCTTGATGTTTGGCCATGATATTTGATTTTTCTGCTGCTAAAATTTAATACATTTTAGCAAAAACATTCTCATCTCTTAGCTCTCACCCTACACTCCCATCAACTCCTGATCATACATGGACTTGATGGCAACCAGAAAAGAGGAGTTTTGAAATTATGAAGTCTGCCATGGGATGTGTTACATGTGTTCCAGTATGTATTGTGTCGTATTATAATACTTTATATGTATTATGTTTTTATTTTATTATATCATGTGTATTATATTATTTTGAATTTATTTAATTTTAATGTACAGTATGCATTATAATATATCATATTTATTGTAGTATGTATTATAATATGTGTTATGTCATGACATAGCACCTGTATTTGTATATTATTTGAAATAGAAGCACAGGCAAAAACCTACAAATAAGAGTAGGATTTTTTTTTTTTTTTCCTCCAAAGACCTTAATTCTGACTCATTTAAAACAGTGGAAGTTTTGCCATATTGTCCAGCAAGACCAAGTTAATCCCAGGGCAGTGGAAACACTATATCCTTGTTCTAGGAAAACCCACAGCTTCCCCAAGTGGTGCTGCTCCACCTTAACCTCAGTGAAGATATTTTCCCGTGTACAAACTCATTCTTCTACAGGGTTTTTTGCAGCCATGAACAAATTTACAGCAAACTGGCTTATAATGGTATGTTAACATATGCAGTAAGGGAAGCAACAAGTTGAGTGAAGACTAAAGTCCTTGAGCTACAACACCTACAAGAAAACACCTAATGGTGTTTCTGCCCTAAGCACAAATGTTAACATGGATGTCTATACTTCATGATGATCAGACACAAGCCATCTGTATGTGACTCAAAAGCTCCATATCTAAGTTCTTATAATATTGTCCTTTGAGCTGTTGAGGGAAGGAAAAATAATGTATTAGATGGACACAGCACTGGACTACTAGCTATTTCATACAAGCTTTTCCTGTTGAGACTTTGGTCAAGATTTATCTGCACTTGACCATGTATGTAACATGCTCTCCATCTGTATTTAGGCAGTTACATTACTATTTAGACCATCAGGTTACCTGTATTGCTCATGGAGATAGCTGGAACTATAGGTGTTGAAAAAGTGTATGTAAATCAGGCTACACTCATCTATGGCCTTAGAATTTGCCTAATACAAGAAGACCAAATCTGTCTGTGGTCAGCCAGCCTGAATTACAATGTCACTTCTTAGTATTACTCATTACAGTCCTTTACATTTTGATCTGTCACTTCTTTAAGGTGAAAATTGTAGCATTTTTACCAGCACATTTTGCACAATGCCCACACATTTACTTTTGGAATTATTTCCTGTTACATTTTTTGGCTGCTTACAATAGCAAATCAGACCAAGTCAAATAAAACTGGGCTAGAGAACTTTCCATTTCATTTTGCATCATATGTTCTTCACTGTATGCAATAAAATTGAAGTATTGTAAATATAACAGAATATGCGGCTTTTTACATGCACCCTGAAATCCATAAAATCCTATATTCTGAACGGAGAGATAATATTATAATTACTCACATTTTTTCCCCTGAGAGCACTGTATAGGTATTAGCCCATATGATTTTCCTTATTTTAAAAACTTATTCCAGTTCCTCTCTAATATTAGCTATTCACTGTTGTTTTGATTCTTCGTTTGTCTTTTGTTAGAGGATAAACTAAATTATGAAAAGAAATTGAAGCATTTATTCTGCATCTGATATATGCAGCATTTCTAATGCATTGATTTTTTTCCATGCTAAGCTCTAAAATCTAAGCCATGAGGCATAAGGTTTCTTTGGGGAAGAAAACAAAAACAAAAACCCCCAAAACAGAACAGAGAAAGCCTTTTACATGAAGAGCAAGCTCAATTCTTAATTACCTGTACACATCCAGAGATAGTTTCAGACATTCACGCAGGTGAAGAGGGGTTGTTCATGTCACCTTCCTGTAATTATAGAAAGACAGGAGTGGAAACCATTCACACATGGCAAATGAAAACGATCTTGAAGAGGGCACTGTTATAAAGAATCAGTGAAGTATGCACCACTAGGCTTTGACCTTCATGCAGCAGGAGGCAATGAAACAAAATTATTTGATTTAAGAGAGAGTTTTAAAGGCGAATTTGATAGTTTATGTATCACAGAGGGCCAGGATAGTAGCTAGCACTGCATGGGGGCGCAAGAAGATAAGAGAAGGTTGTAAGGAGCCTTCCCTCTCCTTGCCTCACTCTTGGTCCTTGGACTTTGTCGATGTGAAGGCTCGAGTGGAGATAAAGGACTGGAAACACGAAGGAGTGCAGAAAAGGGTAACAGTCCTTTCATTTTCTGGACTAGCTGACAGAGCAAGGTCACTGGGGAGACAGCACAGTGGATGGGAAACGGGAGCATATCATCTTTTCTTTAAATGCTCTAACATTTTCAGTCTCCATGGACTCCCTAAATTCTTATCCCACCTTAACCCAAACCTAGAATGTCTCCAATGGCATATATTCAATACTAATATTTCAAACTGGGCTGCAGCCTTCTGAGGCTCTGTGAACTACAAAAGACACCTAAAAAAACTAAACCTGCTTTCAGTAGGCTTAATTTTTTAGGACAGAGTTTGGATAGTTTCAAGACTGATGAATCAGGAAAGACTGACAATGAAAATCCTGCCCTAATATTTAGCAGTTCAAAATCTCTAAACTGCCTTTTTCTTTTATTCCCTAGCACCATTCATTTCTGCCTATGTCTCCTGAGCACAATGCTAAGGTGTATTTCAGATTCTGTTGCAGATTGCTGGCAGTCATCCTACAGACTACCAGTCTCTCCTTCCAAGGTTGTCCCACTACTTGTGAGCAATAGCAAAGCAAGGATGGACTGGAAATTTCTGGCTATAAATCAGGAATGAGATTTTCAAGATTGTTGCTGAAGAGTTCTCCATGGTTCAAATGTATATTTGTGGAGAGTAGCAGACATAGAGCAGAGTGGCACTGAGCTGGGATCTGAGCAGGGAGTAAGGATTGAGTTGGGCAGATAAGCCAAGCAAGTGAATTACAGCAAAGATCATCAGCAGAAATGGTCTTCAATCTTCTTCTGATTATCAGTCTGGTCTTTAAGCTAGAATACACACTTATTTGCATGCCTTGTTTACTGTTCTTAAAACCCTTACTAAACCCACACTTCATACAGGGAGAAAGAAGTCTTTGTTACTCCCAATACAAACAAGGAGTGAATATCAACACTTATTAACTCACCCCCAGGGGGATGAATCAACCCACCAAAATGTCATCACAACAGTGAAAATGCCACACCAAGCCTCACTGTGCTTATCAACAGTTACTGGATTTTGTATATTGTAAATTTATAGCTAGAAAGGAACACGCCAGGGTGAAACCTTAGGAGGATAATGTGTCACCAGGTCACACTTAGATTAACTAAGGGTGAGCACCTCATATTTTAGATTGCATCCCTCTCCAAAAGCTCTGTGCCAATCTCTGGCCTTGCTTCCTCTCTTGGCCCTTCTAGATAATTTGTGTTACACCCCCATAAGTTGACAAACCTCATTATTTTAGTTGGCATTACATGCCATTTTAATGGCCTTATGTTTGCCTTGCCTTTCAGACATTAGAACAGTGTTTGACTCTGTGACTTCCCCTACAAATGTTTCACCAATTGACAAATTATTAAATTATCTACCTGTATGGGATAGGTCAGGCCCTTAGCACCATGTGTAGTTACGTTTGCTTTGATTATACCCATTTGACTTTCACATTTGACATGGATAGTCTGCTACTGAATGCTCTAGCACTTTTTTTCCCCATAAGTTCTTAACTACAACAATAAACAACCCAGTACATTCAAAATGCTGCAGAGAGGAACATATAAATATTTCATCATGTTCTGGCTCTTAGAAAAATGTGAACAAATTAAGGCTCTCATGTCTCACTTGTGAGATCAGTATTTTATCTTCTCTCTATTAAAAAAGTAATAATCAGAGAAATGCTGTAAACTAACATGAGGTCTCCTGAGCAACATGCAGCATGTCATTAGTCTGCTATTTATATCACACACACAGCCCCAGAAGTCATGGAATAAGGAAAGAGTATGCAATAATTAGTGCCGGAAGAGTATTGAGTTCAACATGCAAATGAAACAAGTACTAATCATCCAGATGGTGTCATCTCTCTGGAGTTTCACTCTGACTGAAGATTATTAATCTTTCTTTCTTAATTTTTTTTTTGTTCTTTTTAATGCAACTCACAGAAAAATAAATGCAGAGGGTTAAGAGGCAATACAGTATCATTTTTTACTGTCGTTAATTAGTTGTGTGATGATGATGCCTGGAGATATAAAAGAACAGAGAGCAGGTCCCTGTTGTGCTGAAGTCTGTACAAATACAGAGAGATGGTCCCAGTTAAGCATCGTATAAAGGCTCACAGGCAAAGTGGCTTAGACCTAGAGCAAGGGATATCTGAAATCCCTGCCACATCATTAACATTTTGTGACAACTTTGTCATTTCCTCCATAATTTTAACCCCTCCTCTGCCCATCACCACTTCTTATCCTTCTAACTTTTCTCTCTCTTCTGATTTCCTTCTCCAAAGTGCTGCTCCCAGCCTGTGACCTTGGATTTCTGCAAGAATCCTGATTATGTCCCCTTCTCTCCTCTTTCAAAAGCTCTTTAGAAAACGACACTTTTCCAACCAATTTCTTCCTGCTTCACAGAGTCCACAAGCCCATTAGCAATTTATAGCACTGTGTAAGTATATGATCAGAGTCATCTGTGAGGCAAAAATATTCTTTTAGAAACCAATATTCTGCTTTTGCTGAAGTCAGAGAAGTAACATGGCTTTTAATAAGGGCAGATTCTGATGCATGTTCTTTTCTATATTTTCAGACACTTTAAAGCCAGACTTAGCACCTCCTACAGTGATATACTACCATCAACAAAACGTAGGGTATAATTTCCTTTGCCCTAAATTCTGTGTTGACTTGAGGTTTATTTGTCCCTTACTAAAATTGAAGATGCTATTAATACTGTTGTTACTATAATTGTTAATATTACTATTAATCATATTCTCCCTGTATTCTACATTATGCTGGAAATGTTTTCACTGATTTCTTCAGTAGGAGTTACCTGATGCCATGTAAGACCCAAAACTGAATTCCTCAATCAGAATTGACAATTTTAACAGGTGTTACTTTTACTATGAGACAACATTTAAAAAAAAAAAACAACCTTGTTTGTTTTGTTATTGTTACTGTTCTTGTTCATCCATTTAGAAGAAGATTTAAAAACAGTGGGCCTGACTTCAGTCACTTGTGACCACATTACCCACATATAGCTCCACTGCCATCAAAATATACACTTATAGTGATGGAAACAAGTGGATAGTCAGCTGCATAGGAGTCCTACGTTGGTTGAGAGGACCAGAATTTAACTTTCTTCATGTTTAACAGAAGCAATCAATGCCCTGGGCTATTAAGACAGGATGCCACAGAGAGCAGGGAAGAGGGGAACTGTTGACTGGATACTTCTTTGCATCAGATGCTTTTGCCAGACCACTAGGTTCCTCACTTTTTAGAGTCTCTGTTTGTCAATTCTTTACCTGTAAAATTAGAATTCTTTACTTCAGGCAGTGTTGCAGTCATAGATAATCAAAGATCATCAATTACTCTGACCCTAAAATAGGAAAAGGCTGTAAAAGACTTTCAGAAGAAGGCAAGAAGGGCAGCTTCTTAACACCTAATTCTTAGTAGGTTTACAGACAAATTGCCACCCTGAATTAAGCACCTGAACTTCCTGTAAAATGACTGGGAAGAGATTAAAAACTGATTCCACAAAGCTACCCTCACAGCTAAGGTAGGATTAGGAATTTCTGAGGAGAGGTCTGTTAAATCTCTCTTCCCCGGACCTTAAGTGCTTTCAGGCTTCAATCATCCTTAGGCTTCATCAGGCAATTACCTCCTATTGGGGACACAACTGGAAGTGGGCTAGCTGTGGAGCCACAACCTTGAGGCTGCAGCTGGTTACGTGCATATGCCAGTTGTTTCTTAGGAAAGAGAAGATATGTTATTTTTAAAACTCAAAAATTCCAGAAGAGTACTTGACCTCAATTTGAATACCCCTCTTAGTTGGATGCTTTTCTAATGTGGGGAGGAATTATTACACAGGGGCTTCAGGGTATGTCTCTCCCCATTAACTAGGCACTAATCAGGCACTCTATGTAACACTAAAACACCACTTTCCTCTGAGTACGGTGTATGTCATTAGCTAGAGGTCTGGGGAATGAAGAACTGGCCAAAAGAGTTCACTGTTGCCGATACTCCTGATTAGCAGTGCAGTGAACTCTTCATCTTGTCAGCAAGCACAGGAGTACAAAAGGACAGTGAGTTTACTGCCATTCGCCTAGAGAGATCGGTCTTCTTTGCCAAGCCTCGCTGCATCCATTAGGTACATTGCCTTCAGACATATGAGGGGCTGAACAACCTCTGTTCAGCAGTGAGGCTGTGGGAGTTGAAGGTTATTTGGAGGTGGGAGTTGGAAAGGTTGACTTCTCATGGGAATGAGCTGTTTTTACTGCCACTTGCATGAAGAAAATTTTCTCCTGGATCTCCAGAAATGGATTTGTTTTTTTTGTTTTTCTGCAAAAGAAAAAATGAGGAATTGATTCAGTGATAGTCTGCAATGTGTGGGTCTGAGATGTCTGTCTCTGCTCCAGATACTGTGGCAGAGGGCCTGCCTACATGGATATGGATCCAAATGCTGGGCTATGGAGCACTTTTTTTCCTCTTTCGTGAAAAACATAGCAGTGTTTCATCACAATGTCTAATGGTGCCAGTATGACAGGTTGGGGAAATCAGGCTTTAACTTGATCTTGCCAGAACCTCAAAAATCAAGTGCTTCAGAGTGCAAGGGGAAAAGCAGTAACTACATATTTATAATAGCTTGTCTTCAGTAAGAGCAGGGGTCAATCAAGCCTTTGAGATAACTTTTGTTAATGGCAGGAGGAATAAGCCAGGGCTACTCCTCACACTTCCTGTATAGCAGAGTTTTCTTCCATTCTTCTTCTTCTTGTTATTAATTTATGTCTAGTTCACTAAGGTTCACAAATATCAATTGTCTGTCTTTCCTTGTACACTCCAAGCTGGAATTCTCACCTTGCACCTTCACAAGAAGCACAAAGCTGGCTTTCCTCACCTTGACATCTCAGATCCACTGCATGTAAAATGGATATATTACTTTTGTTCATCAATGTGGGGTTCTATGACTGGGAAACTAAAGACTCCCACCTGCCATTCTTCCCCCCTGGTAATATAACCAGAGCAAAAGAGAATGCCTAAAATTTACAGCATTATACTTTTCAGAAGACTCACCTTCAGGTCTATGTATTTTGTTGTCTCTGGAGGAGTCAGCAAGATGGGAGAGCTGTGCTATGCTTGGCCACTACCTCATTTTTTTTTTCTTTCTTTTCAACCATGTGATGCTTTCAATCTCTTGGAGCTTCATATGTCAAGAGCAGGAAGTAAGTGGGGTGTAGGATTTTCCTTTCAGCATTGTTCAGGCAATGACAGGATGCTGCACAGATGGAATAAGCTTGTTTATACTGAATGCACTGGAGTTATTGATGAAGGACAGCTTCACTCCTCTCTGAACAACACCCTCTGTCCTGGCATCTTGAACAGGTGCCATGAGCTGCACTCCAAGATTAGCCATAACCAGCAGGCAAACAACTTTCTGAAACACAACAATTTGAAAGAAAAGTCCTGAGTTCTCTTTATTTTTTTCCTTTTTTTACCTTTAGTTATTCTTTAAACTATTTTTGGTTTCCCATGTACAATGAGATAGCAGTGCTATATGCTGTAGCCA